>NW_027143783.1:0-48544 GCF_026170545.1 Melanerpes formicivorus
GAAAGACCTAGCACCAAATCCAATTTGCCATCTGATCTAACTTCTGGAGGCAGTCAAAATGAGCCTTAGAATTCTTCCCTACCTTATTCCTGTGCTGAGATACAGGCTGCTCCAACCTGCTGTAAAATGCTTGATTTCGAGAGTGAGCGAAACTAATGAAAACATTGTTGGGGTAAAACCTAAAGGGAAAGACCTAGCACCAAATCCAATTTGCCATCTGATCTAACTTCTGGAGGCAGTCAAAATGAGCCTTAGAATTCTTCCCTACCTTATTCCTGTGCTGAGATACAGGCTGCTCCAACCTGCTGTAAAATGCTTGATTTCGAGAGTGAGCGAAACTAATGAAAACATTGTTGGGGTAAAACCTAAAGGGAAAGACCTAGCACCAAATCCAATTTGCCATCTGATCTAACTTCTGGAGGCAGTCAAAATGAGCCTTAGAATTCTTCCCTACCTTATTCCTGTGCTGAGATACAGGCTGCTCCAACCTGCTGTAAAATGCTTGATTTCGAGAGTGAGCGAAACTAATGAAAACATTGTTGGGGTAAAACCTAAAGGGAAAGACCTAGCACCAAATCCAATTTGCCATCTGATCTAACTTCTGGAGGCAGTCAAAATGAGCATTTGAATTCTTCCCTACCTTATTCCTGTGCTGAGACACAGGCTGCTCCAACCTGCTGTAAAATGCTTGATTTCGAGAGTGAGCGAAACTAATGAAAACATTGTTGGGGTAAAACCTAAAGGGAAAGACCTAGCACCAAATCCAATTTGCCATCTGATCTAACTTCTGGAGGCAGTCAAAATGAGCCTTAGAATTCTTCCCTACCTTATTCCTGTGCTGAGATACAGGCTGCTCCAACCTGCTGTAAAATGCTTGATTTCGAGAGTGAGCGAAACTAATGAAAACATTGTTGGGGTAAAACCTAAAGGGAAAGACCTAGCACCAAATCCAATTTGCCATCTGATCTAACTTCTGGAGGCAGTCAAAATGAGCCTTAGAATTCTTCCCTACCTTATTCCTGTGCTGAGATACAGGCTGCTCCAACCTGCTGTAAAATGCTTGATTTCGAGAGTGAGCGAAACTAATGAAAACATTGTTGGGGTAAAACCTAAAGGGAAAGACCTAGCACCAAATCCAATTTGCCATCTGATCTAACTTCTGGAGGCAGTCAAAATGAGCCTTAGAATTCTTCCCTACCTTATTCCTGTGCTGAGATACAGGCTGCTCCAACCTGCTGTAAAATGCTTGATTTCGAGAGTGAGCGAAACTAATGAAAACATTGTTGGGGTAAAACCTAAAGGGAAAGACCTAGCACCAAATCCAATTTGCCATCTGATCTAACTTCTGGAGGCAGTCAAAATGAGCCTTAGAATTCTTCCCTACCTTATTCCTGTGCTGAGATACAGGCTGCTCCAACCTGCTGTAAAATGCTTGATTTCGAGAGTGAGCGAAACTAATGAAAACATTGTTGGGGTAAAACCTAAAGGGAAAGACCTAGCACCAAATCCAATTTGCCATCTGATCTAACTTCTGGAGGCAGTCAAAATGAGCCTTAGAATTCTTCCCTACCTTATTCCTGTGCTGAGATACAGGCTGCTCCAACCTGCTGTAAAATGCTTGATTTCGAGAGTGAGCGAAACTAATGAAAACATTGTTGGGGTAAAACCTAAAGGGAAAGACCTAGCACCAAATCCAATTTGCCATCTGATCTAACTTCTGGAGGCAGTCAAAATGAGCCTTAGAATTCTTCCCTACCTTATTCCTGTGCTGAGATACAGGCTGCTCCAACCTGCTGTAAAATGCTTGATTTCGAGAGTGAGCGAAACTAATGAAAACATTGTTGGGGTAAAACCTAAAGGGAAAGACCTAGCACCAAATCCAATTTGCCATCTGATCTAACTTCTGGAGGCAGTCAAAATGAGCCTTAGAATTCTTCCCTACCTTATTCCTGTGCTGAGATACAGGCTGCTCCAACCTGCTGTAAAATGCTTGATTTCGAGAGTGAGCGAAACTAATGAAAACATTGTTGGGGTAAAACCTAAAGGGAAAGACCTAGCACCAAATCCAATTTGCCATCTGATCTAACTTCTGGAGGCATTCAAAATGATCCTTAGAATTCTTCCCTACCTTATTCCTGTGCTGAGATACAGGCTGCTCCAACCTGCTGTAAAATGCTTGATTTCGAGAGTGAGCGAAACTAATGAAAACATTGTTGGGGTAAAACCTAAAGGGAAAGACCTAGCACCAAATCCAATTTGCCATCTGATCTAACTTCTGGAGGCAGTCAAAATGAGCCTTAGAATTCTTCCCTACCTTATTCCTGTGCTGAGATACAGGCTGCTCCAACCTGCTGTAAAATGCTTGATTTCGAGAGTGAGCGAAACTAATGAAAACATTGTTGGGGTAAAACCTAAAGGGAAAGACCTAGCACCAAATCCAATTTGCCATCTGATCTAACTTCTGGAGGCAGTCAAAATGAGCCTTAGAATTCTTCCCTACCTTATTCCTGTGCTGAGATACAGGCTGCTCCAACCTGCTGTAAAATGCTTGATTTCGAGAGTGAGCGAAACTAATGAAAACATTGTTGGGGTAAAACCTAAAGGGAAAGACCTAGCACCAAATCCAATTTGCCATCTGATCTAACTTCTGGAGGCAGTCAAAATGAGCCTTAGAATTCTTCCCTACCTTATTTCTGTGCTGAGATACAGGCTGCTCCAACCTGCTGTAAAATGCTTGATTTCGAGAGTGAGCGAAACTAATGAAAACATTGTTGGGGTAAAACCTAAAGGGAAAGACCTAGCACCAAATCCAATTTGCCATCTGATCTAACTTCTGGAGGCAGTCAAAATGAGCCTTAGAATTCTTCCCTACCTTATTCCTGTGCTGAGATACAGGCTGCTCCAACCTGCTGTAAAATGCTTGATTTCGAGAGTGAGCGAAACTAATGAAAACATTGTTGGGGTAAAACCTAAAGGGAAAGACCTAGCACCAAATCCAATTTGCCATCTGATCTAACTTCTGGAGGCAGTCAAAATGAGCCTTAGAATTCTTCCCTACCTTATTCCTGTGCTGAGATACAGGCTGCTCCAACCTGCTGTAAAATGCTTGATTTCGAGAGTGAGCGAAACTAATGAAAACATTGTTGGGGTAAAACCTAAAGGGAAAGACCTAGCACCAAATCCAATTTGCCATCTGATCTAACTTCTGGAGGCAGTCAAAATGAGCCTTAGAATTCTTCCCTACCTTATTCCTGTGCTGAGATACAGGCTGCTCCAACCTGCTGTAAAATGCTTGATTTCGAGAGTGAGCGAAACTAATGAAAACATTGTTGGGGTAAAACCTAAAGGGAAAGACCTAGCACCAAATCCAATTTGCCATCTGATCTAACTTCTGGAGGCAGTCAAAATGATCCTTAGAATTCTTCCCTACCTTATTCCTGTGCTGAGATACAGGCTGCTCCAACCTGCTGTAAAATGCTTGATTTCGAGAGTGAGCGAAACTAATGAAAACATTGTTGGGGTAAAACCTAAAGGGAAAGACCTAGCACCAAATCCAATTTGCCATCTGATCTAACTTCTGGAGGCAGTCAAAATGAGCCTTAGAATTCTTCCCTACCTTATTCCTGTGCTGAGACACAGGCTGCTCCAACCTGCTGTAAAATGCTTGATTTCGAGAGTGAGCGAAACTAATGAAAACATTGTTGGGGTAAAACCTAAAGGGAAAGACCTAGCACCAAATCCAATTTGCCATCTGATCTAACTTCTGGAGGCAGTCAAAATGAGCCTTAGAATTCTTCCCTACCTTATTCCTGTGCTGAGATACAGGCTGCTCCAACCTGCTGTAAAATGCTTGATTTCGAGAGTGAGCGAAACTAATGAAAACATTGTTGGGGTAAAACCTAAAGGGAAAGACCTAGCACCAAATCCAATTTGCCATCTGATCTAACTTCTGGAGGCAGTCAAAATGATCCTTAGAATTCTTCCCTACCTTATTCCTGTGCTGAGATACAGGCTGCTCCAACCTGCTGTAAAATGCTTGATTTCGAGAGTGAGCGAAACTAATGAAAACATTGTTGGGGTAAAACCTAAAGGGAAAGACCTAGCACCAAATCCAATTTGCCATCTGATCTAACTTCTGGAGGCAGTCAAAATGAGCCTTAGAATTCTTCCCTACCTTATTCCTGTGCTGAGATACAGGCTGCTCCAACCTGCTGTAAAATGCTTGATTTCGAGAGTGAGCGAAACTAATGAAAACATTGTTGGGGTAAAACCTAAAGGGAAAGACCTAGCACCAAATCCAATTTGCCATCTGATCTAACTTCTGGAGGCAGTCAAAATGAGCCTTAGAATTCTTCCCTACCTTATTCCTGTGCTGAGATACAGGCTGCTCCAACCTGCTGTAAAATGCTTGATTTCGAGAGTGAGCGAAACTAATGAAAACATTGTTGGGGTAAAACCTAAAGGGAAAGACCTAGCACCAAATCCAATTTGCCATCTGATCTAACTTCTGGAGGCAGTCAAAATGAGCCTTAGAATTCTTCCCTACCTTATTCCTGTGCTGAGATACAGGCTGCTCCAACCTGCTGTAAAATGCTTGATTTCGAGAGTGAGCGAAACTAATGAAAACATTGTTGGGGTAAAACCTAAAGGGAAAGACCTAGCACCAAATCCAATTTGCCATCTGATCTAACTTCTGGAGGCAGTCAAAATGAGCCTTAGAATTCTTCCCTACCTTATTCCTGTGCTGAGATACAGGCTGCTCCAACCTGCTGTAAAATGCTTGATTTCGAGAGTGAGCGAAACTAATGAAAACATTGTTGGGGTAAAACCTAAAGGGAAAGACCTAGCACCAAATCCAATTTGCCATCTGATCTAACTTCTGGAGGCAGTCAAAATGAGCCTTAGAATTCTTCCCTACCTTATTTCTGTGCTGAGATACAGGCTGCTCCAACCTGCTGTAAAATGCTTGATTTCGAGAGTGAGCGAAACTAATGAAAACATTGTTGGGGTAAAACCTAAAGGGAAAGACCTAGCACCAAATCCAATTTGCCATCTGATCTAACTTCTGGAGGCAGTCAAAATGAGCCTTAGAATTCTTCCCTACCTTATTCCTGTGCTGAGATACAGGCTGCTCCAACCTGCTGTAAAATGCTTGATTTCGAGAGTGAGCGAAACTAATGAAAACATTGTTGGGGTAAAACCTAAAGGGAAAGACCTAGCACCAATCCAATTTGCCATCTGATCTAACTTCTGGAGGCAGTCAAAATGAGCCTTAGAATTCTTCCCTACCTTATTCCTGTGCTGAGATACAGGCTGCTCCAACCTGCTGTAAAATGCTTGATTTCGAGAGTGAGCGA
The DNA here is from genome assembly GCF_026170545.1 of Melanerpes formicivorus. NCBI lineage: Eukaryota > Metazoa > Chordata > Aves > Piciformes > Picidae > Melanerpes > Melanerpes formicivorus. Next base: position 5,358 of record NW_027143783.1, read on the forward strand.
AACTAATGAAAACATTGTTGGGGTAAAACCTAAAGGGAAAGACCTAGCACCAAATCCAATTTGCCATCTGATCTAACTTCTGGAGGCAGTCAAAATGATCCTTAGAATTCTTCCCTACCTTATTCCTGTGCTGAGATACAGGCTGCTCCAACCTGCTGTAAAATGCTTGATTTCGAGAGTGAGCGAAACTAATGAAAACATTGTTGGGGTAAAAACCTAAAGGGAAAGACCTAGCACCAAATCCAATTTGCCATCTGATCTAACTTCTGGAGGCAGTCAAAATGAGCCTTAGAATTCTTCCCTACCTTATTCCTGTGCTGAGATACAGGCTGCTCCAACCTGCTGTAAAATGCTTGATTTCGAGAGTGAGCGAAACTAATGAAAACATTGTTGGGGTAAAACCTAAAGGGAAAGACCTAGCACCAAATCCAATTTGCCATCTGATCTAACTTCTGGAGGCAGTCAAAATGATCCTTAGAATTCTTCCCTACCTTATTCCTGTGCTGAGATACAGGCTGCTCCAACCTGCTGTAAAATGCTTGATTTCGAGAGTGAGCGAAACTAATGAAAACATTGTTGGGGTAAAACCTAAAGGGAAAGACCTAGCACCAAATCCAATTTGCCATCTGATCTAACTTCTGGAGGCAGTCAAAATGAGCCTTAGAATTCTTCCCTACCTTATTCCTGTGCTGAGATACAGGCTGCTCCAACCTGCTGTAAAATGCTTGATTTCGAGAGTGAGCGAAACTAATGAAAACATTGTTGGGGTAAAACCTAAAGGGAAAGACCTAGCACCAAATCCAATTTGCCATCTGATCTAACTTCTGGAGGCAGTCAAAATGAGCCTTAGAATTCTTCCCTACCTTATTCCTGTGCTGAGATACAGGCTGCTCCAACCTGCTGTAAAATGCTTGATTTCGAGAGTGAGCGAAACTAATGAAAACATTGTTGGGGTAAAACCTAAAGGGAAAGACCTAGCACCAAATCCAATTTGCCATCTGATCTAACTTCTGGAGGCAGTCAAAATGAGCCTTAGAATTCTTCCCTACCTTATTCCTGTGCTGAGATACAGGCTGCTCCAACCTGCTGTAAAATGCTTGATTTCGAGAGTGAGCGAAACTAATGAAAACATTGTTGGGGTAAAACCTAAAGGGAAAGACCTAGCACCAAATCCAATTTGCCATCTGATCTAACTTCTGGAGGCAGTCAAAATGATCCTTAGAATTCTTCCCTACCTTATTCCTGTGCTGAGATACAGGCTGCTCCAACCTGCTGTAAAATGCTTGATTTCGAGAGTGAGCGAAACTAATGAAAACATTGTTGGGGTAAAACCTAAAGGGAAAGACCTAGCACCAAATCCAATTTGCCATCTGATCTAACTTCTGGAGGCAGTCAAAATGAGCCTTAGAATTCTTCCCTACCTTATTCCTGTGCTGAGACACAGGCTGCTCCAACCTGCTGTAAAATGCTTGATTTCGAGAGTGAGCGAAACTAATGAAAACATTGTTGGGGTAAAACCTAAAGGGAAAGACCTAGCACCAAATCCAATTTGCCATCTGATCTAACTTCTGGAGGCAGTCAAAATGAGCCTTAGAATTCTTCCCTACCTTATTCCTGTGCTGAGATACAGGCTGCTCCAACCTGCTGTAAAATGCTTGATTTCGAGAGTGAGCGAAACTAATGAAAACATTGTTGGGGTAAAACCTAAAGGGAAAGACCTAGCACCAAATCCAATTTGCCATCTGATCTAACTTCTGGAGGCAGTCAAAATGAGCCTTAGAATTCTTCCCTACCTTATTCCTGTGCTGAGATACAGGCTGCTCCAACCTGCTGTAAAATGCTTGATTTCGAGAGTGAGCGAAACTAATGAAAACATTGTTGGGGTAAAACCTAAAGGGAAAGACCTAGCACCAAATCCAATTTGCCATCTGATCTAACTTCTGGAGGCAGTCAAAATGAGCCTTAGAATTCTTCCCTACCTTATTCCTGTGCTGAGATACAGGCTGCTCCAACCTGCTGTAAAATGCTTGATTTCGAGAGTGAGCGAAACTAATGAAAACATTGTTGGGGTAAAACCTAAAGGGAAAGACCTAGCACCAAATCCAATTTGCCATCTGATCTAACTTCTGGAGGCAGTCAAAATGAGCCTTAGAATTCTTCCCTACCTTATTCCTGTGCTGAGATACAGGCTGCTCCAACCTGCTGTAAAATGCTTGATTTCGAGAGTGAGCGAAACTAATGAAAACATTGTTGGGGTAAAACCTAAAGGGAAAGACCTAGCACCAAATCCAATTTGCCATCTGATCTAACTTCTGGAGGCAGTCAAAATGAGCCTTAGAATTCTTCCCTACCTTATTCCTGTGCTGAGATACAGGCTGCTCCAACCTGCTGTAAAATGCTTGATTTCGAGAGTGAGCGAAACTAATGAAAACATTGTTGGGGTAAAACCTAAAGGGAAAGACCTAGCACCAAATCCAATTTGCCATCTGATCTAACTTCTGGAGGCAGTCAAAATGAGCCTTAGAATTCTTCCCTACCTTATTCCTGTGCTGAGATACAGGCTGCTCCAACCTGCTGTAAAATGCTTGATTTCGAGAGTGAGCGAAACTAATGAAAACATTGTTGGGGTAAAACCTAAAGGGAAAGACCTAGCACCAAATCCAATTTGCCATCTGATCTAACTTCTGGAGGCAGTCAAAATGAGCCTTAGAATTCTTCCCTACCTTATTCCTGTGCTGAGATACAGGCTGCTCCAACCTGCTGTAAAATGCTTGATTTCGAGAGTGAGCGAAACTAATGAAAACATTGTTGGGGTAAAACCTAAAGGGAAAGACCTAGCACCAAATCCAATTTGCCATCTGATCTAACTTCTGGAGGCAGTCAAAATGATCCTTAGAATTCTTCCCTACCTTATTCCTGTGCTGAGATACAGGCTGCTCCAACCTGCTGTAAAATGCTTGATTTCGAGAGTGAGCGAAACTAATGAAAACATTGTTGGGGTAAAACCTAAAGGGAAAGACCTAGCACCAAATCCAATTTGCCATCTGATCTAACTTCTGGAGGCAGTCAAAATGAGCCTTAGAATTCTTCCCTACCTTATTCCTGTGCTGAGATACAGGCTGCTCCAACCTGCTGTAAAATGCTTGATTTCGAGAGTGAGCGAAACTAATGAAAACATTGTTGGGGTAAAACCTAAAGGGAAAGACCTAGCACCAAATCCAATTTGCCATCTGATCTAACTTCTGGAGGCATTCAAAATGATCCTTAGAATTCTTCCCTACCTTATTCCTGTGCTGAGATACAGGCTGCTCCAACCTGCTGTAAAATGCTTGATTTCGAGAGTGAGCGAAACTAATGAAAACATTGTTGGGGTAAAACCTAAAGGGAAAGACCTAGCACCAAATCCAATTTGCCATCTGATCTAACTTCTGGAGGCAGTCAAAATGAGCCTTAGAATTCTTCCCTACCTTATTCCTGTGCTGAGATACAGGCTGCTCCAACCTGCTGTAAAATGCTTGATTTCGAGAGTGAGCGAAACTAATGAAAACATTGTTGGGGTAAAACCTAAAGGGAAAGACCTAGCACCAAATCCAATTTGCCATCTGATCTAACTTCTGGAGGCAGTCAAAATGAGCCTTAGAATTCTTCCCTACCTTATTCCTGTGCTGAGATACAGGCTGCTCCAACCTGCTGTAAAATGCTTGATTTCGAGAGTGAGCGAAACTAATGAAAACATTGTTGGGGTAAAACCTAAAGGGAAAGACCTAGCACCAAATCCAATTTGCCATCTGATCTAACTTCTGGAGGCAGTCAAAATGAGCCTTAGAATTCTTCCCTACCTTATTTCTGTGCTGAGATACAGGCTGCTCCAACCTGCTGTAAAATGCTTGATTTCGAGAGTGAGCGAAACTAATGAAAACATTGTTGGGGTAAAACCTAAAGGGAAAGACCTAGCACCAAATCCAATTTGCCATCTGATCTAACTTCTGGAGGCAGTCAAAATGAGCCTTAGAATTCTTCCCTACCTTATTCCTGTGCTGAGATACAGGCTGCTCCAACCTGCTGTAAAATGCTTGATTTCGAGAGTGAGCGAAACTAATGAAAACATTGTTGGGGTAAAACCTAAAGGGAAAGACCTAGCACCAAATCCAATTTGCCATCTGATCTAACTTCTGGAGGCAGTCAAAATGAGCCTTAGAATTCTTCCCTACCTTATTCCTGTGCTGAGATACAGGCTGCTCCAACCTGCTGTAAAATGCTTGATTTCGAGAGTGAGCGAAACTAATGAAAACATTGTTGGGGTAAAACCTAAAGGGAAAGACCTAGCACCAAATCCAATTTGCCATCTGATCTAACTTCTGGAGGCAGTCAAAATGATCCTTAGAATTCTTCCCTACCTTATTCCTGTGCTGAGATACAGGCTGCTCCAACCTGCTGTAAAATGCTTGATTTCGAGAGTGAGCGAAACTAATGAAAACATTGTTGGGGTAAAACCTAAAGGGAAAGACCTAGCACCAAATCCAATTTGCCATCTGATCTAACTTCTGGAGGCAGTCAAAATGATCCTTAGAATTCTTCCCTACCTTATTCCTGTGCTGAGATACAGGCTGCTCCAACCTGCTGTAAAATGCTTGATTTCGAGAGTGAGCGAAACTAATGAAAACATTGTTGGGGTAAAACCTAAAGGGAAAGACCTAGCACCAAATCCAATTTGCCATCTGATCTAACTTCTGGAGGCAGTCAAAATGAGCCTTAGAATTCTTCCCTACCTTATTCCTGTGCTGAGATACAGGCTGCTCCAACCTGCTGTAAAATGCTTGATTTCGAGAGTGAGCGAAACTAATGAAAACATTGTTGGGGTAAAACCTAAAGGGAAAGACCTAGCACCAAATCCAATTTGCCATCTGATCTAACTTCTGGAGGCAGTCAAAATGATCCTTAGAATTCTTCCCTACCTTATTCCTGTGCTGAGATACAGGCTGCTCCAACCTGCTGTAAAATGCTTGATTTCGAGAGTGAGCGAAACTAATGAAAACATTGTTGGGGTAAAACCTAAAGGGAAAGACCTAGCACCAAATCCAATTTGCCATCTGATCTAACTTCTGGAGGCAGTCAAAATGAGCCTTAGAATTCTTCCCTACCTTATTCCTGTGCTGAGATACAGGCTGCTCCAACCTGCTGTAAAATGCTTGATTTCGAGAGTGAGCGAAACTAATGAAAACATTGTTGGGGTAAAACCTAAAGGGAAAGACCTAGCACCAAATCCAATTTGCCATCTGATCTAACTTCTGGAGGCAGTCAAAATGAGCCTTAGAATTCTTCCCTACCTTATTCCTGTGCTGAGATACAGGCTGCTCCAACCTGCTGTAAAATGCTTGATTTCGAGAGTGAGCGAAACTAATGAAAACATTGTTGGGGTAAAACCTAAAGGGAAAGACCTAGCACCAAATCCAATTTGCCATCTGATCTAACTTCTGGAGGCAGTCAAAATGAGCATTTGAATTCTTCCCTACCTTATTCCTGTGCTGAGACACAGGCTGCTCCAACCTGCTGTAAAATGCTTGATTTCGAGAGTGAGCGAAACTAATGAAAACATTGTTGGGGGTAAAACCTAAAGGGAAAGACCTAGCACCAAATCCAATTTGCCATCTGATCTAACTTCTGGAGGCAGTCAAAATGAGCCTTAGAATTCTTCCCTACGTTATTCCTGTGCTGAGATACAGGCTGCTCCAACCTGCTGTAAAATGCTTGATTTCGAGAGTGAGCTAAACTAATGAAAACATTGTTGGGGTAAAACCTAAAGGGAAAGACCTAGCACCAAATCCAATTTGCCATCTGATCTAACTCGTGGAGGCAGTCAAAATGATCCTTAGAATTCTTCCCTACCTTATTCCTGTGCTGAGATACAGGCTGCTCCAACCTGCTGTAAAATGCTTGATTTCGAGAGTGAGCGAAACTAATGAAAACATTGTTGGGGTAAAACCTAAAGGGAAAGACCTAGCACCAAATCCAATTTGCCATCTGATCTAACTTCTGGAGGCAGTCAAAATGATCCTTAGAATTCTTCCCTACCTTATTCCTGTGCTGAGATACAGGCTGCTCCAACCTGCTGTAAAATGCTTGATTTCGAGAGTGAGCGAAACTAATGAAAACATTGTTGGGGTAAAACCTAAAGGGAAAGACCTAGCACCAAATCCAATTTGCCATCTGATCTAACTTCTGGAGGCAGTCAAAATGATCCTTAGAATTCTTCCCTACCTTATTCCTGTGCTGAGATACAGGCTGCTCCAACCTGCTGTAAAATGCTTGATTTCGAGAGTGAGCGAAACTAATGAAAACATTGTTGGGGTAAAACCTAAAGGGAAAGACCTAGCACCAAATCCAATTTGCCATCTGATCTAACTTCTGGAGGCAGTCAAAATGAGCCTTAGAATTCTTCCCTACCTTATTCCTGTGCTGAGATACAGGCTGCTCCAACCTGCTGTAAAATGCTTGATTTCGAGAGTGAGCGAAACTAATGAAAACATTGTTGGGGTAAAACCTAAAGGGAAAGACCTAGCACCAAATCCAATTTGCCATCTGATCTAACTTCTGGAGGCAGTCAAAATGAGCCTTAGAATTCTTCCCTACCTTATTCCTGTGCTGAGATACAGGCTGCTCCAACCTGCTGTAAAATGCTTGATTTCGAGAGTGAGCGAAACTAATGAAAACATTGTTGGGGTAAAACCTAAAGGGAAAGACCTAGCACCAAATCCAATTTGCCATCTGATCTAACTTCTGGAGGCAGTCAAAATGAGCCTTAGAATTCTTCCCTACCTTATTCCTGTGCTGAGATACAGGCTGCTCCAACCTGCTGTAAAATGCTTGATTTCGAGAGTGAGCGAAACTAATGAAAACATTGTTGGGGTAAAACCTAAAGGGAAAGACCTAGCACCAAATCCAATTTGCCATCTGATCTAACTTCTGGAGGCAGTCAAAATGAGCCTTAGAATTCTTCCCTACCTTATTCCTGTGCTGAGATACAGGCTGCTCCAACCTGCTGTAAAATGCTTGATTTCGAGAGTGAGCGAAACTAATGAAAACATTGTTGGGGTAAAACCTAAAGGGAAAGACCTAGCACCAAATCCAATTTGCCATCTGATCTAACTTCTGGAGGCATTCAAAATGATCCTTAGAATTCTTCCCTACCTTATTCCTGTGCTGAGATACAGGCTGCTCCAACCTGCTGTAAAATGCTTGATTTCGAGAGTGAGCGAAACTAATGAAAACATTGTTGGGGTAAAACCTAAAGGGAAAGACCTAGCACCAAATCCAATTTGCCATCTGATCTAACTTCTGGAGGCAGTCAAAATGAGCCTTAGAATTCTTCCCTACCTTATTCCTGTGCTGAGATACAGGCTGCTCCAACCTGCTGTAAAATGCTTGATTTCGAGAGTGAGCGAAACTAATGAAAACATTGTTGGGGTAAAACCTAAAGGGAAAGACCTAGCACCAAATCCAATTTGCCATCTGATCTAACTTCTGGAGGCAGTCAAAATGAGCATTTGAATTCTTCCCTACCTTATTCCTGTGCTGAGACACAGGCTGCTCCAACCTGCTGTAAAATGCTTGATTTCGAGAGTGAGCGAAACTAATGAAAACATTGTTGGGGTAAAACCTAAAGGGAAAGACCTAGCACCAAATCCAATTTGCCATCTGATCTAACTTCTGGAGGCAGTCAAAATGAGCCTTAGAATTCTTCCCTACCTTATTCCTGTGCTGAGATACAGGCTGCTCCAACCTGCTGTAAAATGCTTGATTTCGAGAGTGAGCGAAACTAATGAAAACATTGTTGGGGTAAAACCTAAAGGGAAAGACCTAGCACCAAATCCAATTTGCCATCTGATCTAACTTCTGGAGGCAGTCAAAATGAGCCTTAGAATTCTTCCCTACCTTATTCCTGTGCTGAGATACAGGCTGCTCCAACCTGCTGTAAAATGCTTGATTTCGAGAGTGAGCGAAACTAATGAAAACATTGTTGGGGTAAAACCTAAAGGGAAAGACCTAGCACCAAATCCAATTTGCCATCTGATCTAACTTCTGGAGGCAGTCAAAATGAGCCTTAGAATTCTTCCCTACCTTATTCCTGTGCTGAGATACAGGCTGCTCCAACCTGCTGTAAAATGCTTGATTTCGAGAGTGAGCGAAACTAATGAAAACATTGTTGGGGTAAAACCTAAAGGGAAAGACCTAGCACCAAATCCAATTTGCCATCTGATCTAACTTCTGGAGGCAGTCAAAATGAGCCTTAGAATTCTTCCCTACCTTATTCCTGTGCTGAGATACAGGCTGCTCCAACCTGCTGTAAAATGCTTGATTTCGAGAGTGAGCGAAACTAATGAAAACATTGTTGGGGTAAAACCTAAAGGGAAAGACCTAGCACCAAATCCAATTTGCCATCTGATCTAACTTCTGGAGGCAGTCAAAATGAGCCTTAGAATTCTTCCCTACCTTATTCCTGTGCTGAGATACAGGCTGCTCCAACCTGCTGTAAAATGCTTGATTTCGAGAGTGAGCGAAACTAATGAAAACATTGTTGGGGTAAAACCTAAAGGGAAAGACCTAGCACCAAATCCAATTTGCCATCTGATCTAACTTCTGGAGGCAGTCAAAATGAGCCTTAGAATTCTTCCCTACCTTATTCCTGTGCTGAGATACAGGCTGCTCCAACCTGCTGTAAAATGCTTGATTTCGAGAGTGAGCGAAACTAATGAAAACATTGTTGGGGTAAAACCTAAAGGGAAAGACCTAGCACCAAATCCAATTTGCCATCTGATCTAACTTCTGGAGGCAGTCAAAATGAGCCTTAGAATTCTTCCCTACCTTATTCCTGTGCTGAGATACAGGCTGCTCCAACCTGCTGTAAAATGCTTGATTTCGAGAGTGAGCGAAACTAATGAAAACATTGTTGGGGTAAAACCTAAAGGGAAAGACCTAGCACCAAATCCAATTTGCCATCTGATCTAACTTCTGGAGGCAGTCAAAATGAGCCTTAGAATTCTTCCCTACCTTATTCCTGTGCTGAGATACAGGCTGCTCCAACCTGCTGTAAAATGCTTGATTTCGAGAGTGAGCGAAACTAATGAAAACATTGTTGGGGTAAAACCTAAAGGGAAAGACCTAGCACCAAATCCAATTTGCCATCTGATCTAACTTCTGGAGGCAGTCAAAATGAGCCTTAGAATTCTTCCCTACCTTATTCCTGTGCTGAGATACAGGCTGCTCCAACCTGCTGTAAAATGCTTGATTTCGAGAGTGAGCGAAACTAATGAAAACATTGTTGGGGTAAAACCTAAAGGGAAAGACCTAGCACCAAATCCAATTTGCCATCTGATCTAACTTCTGGAGGCAGTCAAAATGAGCCTTAGAATTCTTCCCTACCTTATTCCTGTGCTGAGATACAGGCTGCTCCAACCTGCTGTAAAATGCTTGATTTCGAGAGTGAGCGAAACTAATGAAAACATTGTTGGGGTAAAACCTAAAGGGAAAGACCTAGCACCAAATCCAATTTGCCATCTGATCTAACTTCTGGAGGCATTCAAAATGATCCTTAGAATTCTTCCCTACCTTATTCCTGTGCTGAGATACAGGCTGCTCCAACCTGCTGTAAAATGCTTGATTTCGAGAGTGAGCGAAACTAATGAAAACATTGTTGGGGTAAAACCTAAAGGGAAAGACCTAGCACCAAATCCAATTTGCCATCTGATCTAACTTCTGGAGGCAGTCAAAATGAGCCTTAGAATTCTTCCCTACCTTATTCCTGTGCTGAGATACAGGCTGCTCCAACCTGCTGTAAAATGCTTGATTTCGAGAGTGAGCGAAACTAATGAAAACATTGTTGGGGTAAAACCTAAAGGGAAAGACCTAGCACCAAATCCAATTTGCCATCTGATCTAACTTCTGGAGGCAGTCAAAATGAGCATTTGAATTCTTCCCTACCTTATTCCTGTGCTGAGACACAGGCTGCTCCAACCTGCTGTAAAATGCTTGATTTCGAGAGTGAGCGAAACTAATGAAAACATTGTTGGGGTAAAACCTAAAGGGAAAGACCTAGCACCAAATCCAATTTGCCATCTGATCTAACTTCTGGAGGCAGTCAAAATGAGCCTTAGAATTCTTCCCTACCTTATTCCTGTGCTGAGATACAGGCTGCTCCAACCTGCTGTAAAATGCTTGATTTCGAGAGTGAGCGAAACTAATGAAAACATTGTTGGGGTAAAACCTAAAGGGAAAGACCTAGCACCAAATCCAATTTGCCATCTGATCTAACTTCTGGAGGCAGTCAAAATGAGCCTTAGAATTCTTCCCTACCTTATTCCTGTGCTGAGATACAGGCTGCTCCAACCTGCTGTAAAATGCTTGATTTCGAGAGTGAGCGAAACTAATGAAAACATTGTTGGGGTAAAACCTAAAGGGAAAGACCTAGCACCAAATCCAATTTGCCATCTGATCTAACTTCTGGAGGCAGTCAAAATGAGCCTTAGAATTCTTCCCTACCTTATTCCTGTGCTGAGATACAGGCTGCTCCAACCTGCTGTAAAATGCTTGATTTCGAGAGTGAGCGAAACTAATGAAAACATTGTTGGGGTAAAACCTAAAGGGAAAGACCTAGCACCAAATCCAATTTGCCATCTGATCTAACTTCTGGAGGCAGTCAAAATGATCCTTAGAATTCTTCCCTACCTTATTCCTGTGCTGAGATACAGGCTGCTCCAACCTGCTGTAAAATGCTTGATTTCGAGAGTGAGCGAAACTAATGAAAACATTGTTGGGGTAAAACCTAAAGGGAAAGACCTAGCACCAAATCCAATTTGCCATCTGATCTAACTTCTGGAGGCAGTCAAAATGAGCCTTAGAATTCTTCCCTACCTTATTCCTGTGCTGAGATACAGGCTGCTCCAACCTGCTGTAAAATGCTTGATTTCGAGAGTGAGCGAAACTAATGAAAACATTGTTGGGGTAAAACCTAAAGGGAAAGACCTAGCACCAAATCCAATTTGCCATCTGATCTAACTTCTGGAGGCAGTCAAAATGAGCCTTAGAATTCTTCCCTACCTTATTCCTGTGCTGAGATACAGGCTGCTCCAACCTGCTGTAAAATGCTTGATTTCGAGAGTGAGCGAAACTAATGAAAACATTGTTGGGGTAAAACCTAAAGGGAAAGACCTAGCACCAAATCCAATTTGCCATCTGATCTAACTTCTGGAGGCAGTCAAAATGAGCCTTAGAATTCTTCCCTACCTTATTCCTGTGCTGAGATACAGGCTGCTCCAACCTGCTGTAAAATGCTTGATTTCGAGAGTGAGCGAAACTAATGAAAACATTGTTGGGGTAAAACCTAAAGGGAAAGACCTAGCACCAAATCCAATTTGCCATCTGATCTAACTTCTGGAGGCAGTCAAAATGAGCCTTAGAATTCTTCCCTACCTTATTCCTGTGCTGAGATACAGGCTGCTCCAACCTGCTGTAAAATGCTTGATTTCGAGAGTGAGCGAAACTAATGAAAACATTGTTGGGGTAAAACCTAAAGGGAAAGACCTAGCACCAAATCCAATTTGCCATCTGATCTAACTTCTGGAGGCAGTCAAAATGAGCCTTAGAATTCTTCCCTACCTTATTCCTGTGCTGAGACACAGGCTGCTCCAACCTGCTGTAAAATGCTTGATTTCGAGAGTGAGCGAAACTAATGAAAACATTGTTGGGGTAAAACCTAAAGGGAAAGACCTAGCACCAAATCCAATTTGCCATCTGATCTAACTTCTGGAGGCAGTCAAAATGAGCCTTAGAATTCTTCCCTACCTTATTCCTGTGCTGAGATACAGGCTGCTCCAACCTGCTGTAAAATGCTTGATTTCGAGAGTGAGCGAAACTAATGAAAACATTGTTGGGGTAAAACCTAAAGGGAAAGACCTAGCACCAAATCCAATTTGCCATCTGATCTAACTTCTGGAGGCAGTCAAAATGATCCTTAGAATTCTTCCCTACCTTATTCCTGTGCTGAGATACAGGCTGCTCCAACCTGCTGTAAAATGCTTGATTTCGAGAGTGAGCGAAACTAATGAAAACATTGTTGGGGTAAAACCTAAAGGGAAAGACCTAGCACCAAATCCAATTTGCCATCTGATCTAACTTCTGGAGGCAGTCAAAATGAGCCTTAGAATTCTTCCCTACCTTATTCCTGTGCTGAGATACAGGCTGCTCCAACCTGCTGTAAAATGCTTGATTTCGAGAGTGAGCGAAACTAATGAAAACATTGTTGGGGTAAAACCTAAAGGGAAAGACCTAGCACCAAATCCAATTTGCCATCTGATCTAACTTCTGGAGGCATTCAAAATGATCCTTAGAATTCTTCCCTACCTTATTCCTGTGCTGAGATACAGGCTGCTCCAACCTGCTGTAAAATGCTTGATTTCGAGAGTGAGCGAAACTAATGAAAACATTGTTGGGGTAAAACCTAAAGGGAAAGACCTAGCACCAAATCCAATTTGCCATCTGATCTAACTTCTGGAGGCAGTCAAAATGAGCCTTAGAATTCTTCCCTACCTTATTCCTGTGCTGAGATACAGGCTGCTCCAACCTGCTGTAAAATGCTTGATTTCGAGAGTGAGCGAAACTAATGAAAACATTGTTGGGGTAAAACCTAAAGGGAAAGACCTAGCACCAAATCCAATTTGCCATCTGATCTAACTTCTGGAGGCAGTCAAAATGAGCCTTAGAATTCTTCCCTACCTTATTCCTGTGCTGAGATACAGGCTGCTCCAACCTGCTGTAAAATGCTTGATTTCGAGAGTGAGCGAAACTAATGAAAACATTGTTGGGGGTAAAACCTAAAGGGAAAGACCTAGCACCAAATCCAATTTGCCATCTGATCTAACTTCTGGAGGCAGTCAAAATGATCCTTAGAATGCTTCCCTACCTTATTCCTGTGCTGAGATACAGGCTGCTCCAACCTGCTGTAAAATGCTTGATTTCGAGAGTGAGCGAAACTAATGAAAACATTGTTGGGGTAAAACCTAAAGGGAAAGACCTAGCACCAAATCCAATTTGCCATCTGATCTAACTTCTGGAGGCAGTCAAAATGAGCCTTAGAATTCTTCCCTACCTTATTCCTGTGCTGAGATACAGGCTGCTCCAACCTGCTGTAAAATGCTTGATTTCGAGAGTGAGCGAAACTAATGAAAACATTGTTGGGGTAAAACCTAAAGGGAAAGACCTAGCACCAAATCCAATTTGCCATCTGATCTAACTTCTGGAGGCAGTCAAAATGAGCCTTAGAATTCTTCCCTACCTTATTCCTGTGCTGAGATACAGGCTGCTCCAACCTGCTGTAAAATGCTTGATTTCGAGAGTGAGCGAAACTAATGAAAACATTGTTGGGGTAAAACCTAAAGGGAAAGACCTAGCACCAAATCCAATTTGCCATCTGATCTAACTTCTGGAGGCAGTCAAAATGAGCCTTAGAATTCTTCCCTACCTTATTCCTGTGCTGAGATACAGGCTGCTCCAACCTGCTGTAAAATGCTTGATTTCGAGAGTGAGCGAAACTAATGAAAACATTGTTGGGGGTAAAACCTAAAGGGAAAGACCTAGCACCAAATCCAATTTGCCATCTGATCTAACTTCTGGAGGCAGTCAAAATGAGCCTTAGAATTCTTCCCTACCTTATTCCTGTGCTGAGATACAGGCTGCTCCAACCTGCTGTAAAATGCTTGATTTCGAGAGTGAGCGAAACTAATGAAAACATTGTTGGGGTAAAACCTAAAGGGAAAGACCTAGCACCAAATCCAATTTGCCATCTGATCTAACTTCTGGAGGCAGTCAAAATGAGCCTTAGAATTCTTCCCTACCTTATTCCTGTGCTGAGATACAGGCTGCTCCAACCTGCTGTAAAATGCTTGATTTCGAGAGTGAGCGAAACTAATGAAAACATTGTTGGGGTAAAACCTAAAGGGAAAGACCTAGCACCAAATCCAATTTGCCATCTGATCTAACTTCTGGAGGCAGTCAAAATGAGCCTTAGAATTCTTCCCTACCTTATTCCTGTGCTGAGATACAGGCTGCTCCAACCTGCTGTAAAATGCTTGATTTCGAGAGTGAGCGAAACTAATGAAAACATTGTTGGGGTAAAACCTAAAGGGAAAGACCTAGCACCAAATCCAATTTGCCATCTGATCTAACTTCTGGAGGCAGTCAAAATGAGCCTTAGAATTCTTCCCTACCTTATTCCTGTGCTGAGATACAGGCTGCTCCAACCTGCTGTAAAATGCTTGATTTCGAGAGTGAGCGAAACTAATGAAAACATTGTTGGGGTAAAACCTAAAGGGAAAGACCTAGCACCAAATCCAATTTGCCATCTGATCTAACTTCTGGAGGCAGTCAAAATGAGCCTTAGAATTCTTCCCTACCTTATTCCTGTGCTGAGATACAGGCTGCTCCAACCTGCTGTAAAATGCTTGATTTCGAGAGTGAGCGAAACTAATGAAAACATTGTTGGGGTAAAACCTAAAGGGAAAGACCTAGCACCAAATCCAATTTGCCATCTGATCTAACTTCTGGAGGCAGTCAAAATGATCCTTAGAATTCTTCCCTACCTTATTCCTGTGCTGAGATACAGGCTGCTCCAACCTGCTGTAAAATGCTTGATTTCGAGAGTGAGCGAAACTAATGAAAACATTGTTGGGGTAAAACCTAAAGGGAAAGACCTAGCACCAAATCCAATTTGCCATCTGATCTAACTTCTGGAGGCAGTCAAAATGAGCCTTAGAATTCTTCCCTACCTTATTCCTGTGCTGAGATACAGGCTGCTCCAACCTGCTGTAAAATGCTTGATTTCGAGAGTGAGCGAAACTAATGAAAACATTGTTGGGATAAAACCTAAAGGGAAAGACCTAGCACCAAATCCAATTTGCCATCTGATCTAACTTCTGGAGGCAGTCAAAATGAGCCTTTGAATTCTTCCCTACCTTATTCCTGTGCTGAGATACAGGCTGCTCCAACCTGCTGTAAAATGCTTGATTTCGAGAGTGAGCGAAACTAATGAAAACATTGTTGGGGTAAAACCTAAAGGGAAAGACCTAGCACCAAATCCAATTTGCCATCTGATCTAACTTCTGGAGGCAGTCAAAATGATCCTTAGAATTCTTCCCTACCTTATTCCTGTGCTGAGATACAGGCTGCTCCAACCTGCTGTAAAATGCTTGATTTCGAGAGTGAGCGAAACTAATGAAAACATTGTTGGGGTAAAACCTAAAGGGAAAGACCTAGCACCAAATCCAATTTGCCATCTGATCTAACTTCTGGAGGCAGTCAAAATGATCCTTAGAATTCTTCCCTACCTTATTCCTGTGCTGAGATACAGGCTGCTCCAACCTGCTGTAAAATGCTTGATTTCGAGAGTGAGCGAAACTAATGAAAACATTGTTGGGGTAAAACCTAAAGGGAAAGACCTAGCACCAAATCCAATTTGCCATCTGATCTAACTTCTGGAGGCAGTCAAAATGAGCCTTAGAATTCTTCCCTACCTTATTCCTGTGCTGAGACACAGGCTGCTCCAACCTGCTGTAAAATGCTTGATTTCGAGAGTGAGCGAAACTAATGAAAACATTGTTGGGATAAAACCTAAAGGGAAAGACCTAGCACCAAATCCAATTTGCCATCTGATCTAACTTCTGGAGGCAGTCAAAATGAGCCTTAGAATTCTTCCCTACCTTATTCCTGTGCTGAGATACAGGCTGCTCCAACCTGCTGTAAAATGCTTGATTTCGAGAGTGAGCGAAACTAATGAAAACATTGTTGGGGTAAAACCTAAAGGGAAAGACCTAGCACCAAATCCAATTTGCCATCTGATCTAACTTCTGGAGGCAGTCAAAATGATCCTTAGAATTCTTCCCTACCTTATTCCTGTGCTGAGATACAGGCTGCTCCAACCTGCTGTAAAATGCTTGATTTCGAGAGTGAGCGAAACTAATGAAAACATTGTTGGGGTAAAACCTAAAGGGAAAGACCTAGCACCAAATCCAATTTGCCATCTGATCTAACTTCTGGAGGCAGTCAAAATGATCCTTAGAATTCTTCCCTACCTTATTCCTGTGCTGAGATACAGGCTGCTCCAACCTGCTGTAAAATGCTTGATTTCGAGAGTGAGCGAAACTAATGAAAACATTGTTGGGGTAAAACCTAAAGGGAAAGACCTAGCACCAAATCCAATTTGCCATCTGATCTAACTTCTGGAGGCAGTCAAAATGAGCCTTAGAATTCTTCCCTACCTTATTCCTGTGCTGAGATACAGGCTGCTCCAACCTGCTGTAAAATGCTTGATTTCGAGAGTGAGCGAAACTAATGAAAACATTGTTGGGGTAAAACCTAAAGGGAAAGACCTAGCACCAAATCCAATTTGCCATCTGATCTAACTTCTGGAGGCAGTCAAAATGATCCTTAGAATTCTTCCCTACCTTATTCCTGTGCTGAGATACAGGCTGCTCCAACCTGCTGTAAAATGCTTGATTTCGAGAGTGAGCGAAACTAATGAAAACATTGTTGGGGTAAAACCTAAAGGGAAAGACCTAGCACCAAATCCAATTTGCCATCTGATCTAACTTCTGGAGGCAGTCAAAATGATCCTTAGAATTCTTCCCTACCTTATTCCTGTGCTGAGATACAGGCTGCTCCAACCTGCTGTAAAATGCTTGATTTCGAGAGTGAGCGAAACTAATGAAAACATTGTTGGGGTAAAACCTAAAGGGAAAGACCTAGCACCAAATCCAATTTGCCATCTGATCTAACTTCTGGAGGCAGTCAAAATGATCCTTAGAATTCTTCCCTACCTTATTCCTGTGCTGAGATACAGGCTGCTCCAACCTGCTGTAAAATGCTTGATTTCGAGAGTGAGCGAAACTAATGAAAACATTGTTGGGGTAAAACCTAAAGGGAAAGACCTAGCACCAAATCCAATTTGCCATCTGATCTAACTTCTGGAGGCAGTCAAAATGATCCTTAGAATTCTTCCCTACCTTATTCCTGTGCTGAGATACAGGCTGCTCCAACCTGCTGTAAAATGCTTGATTTCGAGAGTGAGCGAAACTAATGAAAACATTGTTGGGGTAAAACCTAAAGGGAAAGACCTAGCACCAAATCCAATTTGCCATCTGATCTAACTTCTGGAGGCAGTCAAAATGAGCCTTAGAATTCTTCCCTACCTTATTCCTGTGCTGAGATACAGGCTGCTCCAACCTGCTGTAAAATGCTTGATTTCGAGAGTGAGCGAAACTAATGAAAACATTGTTGGGGTAAAACCTAAAGGGAAAGACCTAGCACCAAATCCAATTTGCCATCTGATCTAACTTCTGGAGGCAGTCAAAATGAGCCTTAGAATTCTTCCCTACCTTATTCCTGTGCTGAGATACAGGCTGCTCCAACCTGCTGTAAAATGCTTGATTTCGAGAGTGAGCGAAACTAATGAAAACATTGTTGGGGTAAAACCTAAAGGGAAAGACCTAGCACCAAATCCAATTTGCCATCTGATCTAACTTCTGGAGGCAGTCAAAATGAGCATTTGAATTCTTCCCTACCTTATTCCTGTGCTGAGACACAGGCTGCTCCAACCTGCTGTAAAATGCTTGATTTCGAGAGTGAGCGAAACTAATGAAAACATTGTTGGGGTAAAACCTAAAGGGAAAGACCTAGCACCAAATCCAATTTGCCATCTGATCTAACTTCTGGAGGCAGTCAAAATGAGCCTTAGAATTCTTCCCTACCTTATTCCTGTGCTGAGATACAGGCTGCTCCAACCTGCTGTAAAATGCTTGATTTCGAGAGTGAGCGAAACTAATGAAAACATTGTTGGGGTAAAACCTAAAGGGAAAGACCTAGCACCAAATCCAATTTGCCATCTGATCTAACTTCTGGAGGCAGTCAAAATGAGCCTTAGAATTCTTCCCTACCTTATTCCTGTGCTGAGATACAGGCTGCTCCAACCTGCTGTAAAATGCTTGATTTCGAGAGTGAGCGAAACTAATGAAAACATTGTTGGGGTAAAACCTAAAGGGAAAGACCTAGCACCAAATCCAATTTGCCATCTGATCTAACTTCTGGAGGCAGTCAAAATGAGCCTTAGAATTCTTCCCTACCTTATTCCTGTGCTGAGATACAGGCTGCTCCAACCTGCTGTAAAATGCTTGATTTCGAGAGTGAGCGAAACTAATGAAAACATTGTTGGGGTAAAACCTAAAGGGAAAGACCTAGCACCAAATCCAATTTGCCATCTGATCTAACTTCTGGAGGCAGTCAAAATGAGCCTTAGAATTCTTCCCTACCTTATTCCTGTGCTGAGATACAGGCTGCTCCAACCTGCTGTAAAATGCTTGATTTCGAGAGTGAGCGAAACTAATGAAAACATTGTTGGGGTAAAACCTAAAGGGAAAGACCTAGCACCAAATCCAATTTGCCATCTGATCTAACTTCTGGAGGCAGTCAAAATGAGCCTTAGAATTCTTCCCTACCTTATTCCTGTGCTGAGATACAGGCTGCTCCAACCTGCTGTAAAATGCTTGATTTCGAGAGTGAGCGAAACTAATGAAAACATTGTTGGGGTAAAACCTAAAGGGAAAGACCTAGCACCAAATCCAATTTGCCATCTGATCTAACTTCTGGAGGCAGTCAAAATGATCCTTAGAATTCTTCCCTACCTTATTCCTGTGCTGAGATACAGGCTGCTCCAACCTGCTGTAAAATGCTTGATTTCGAGAGTGAGCGAAACTAATGAAAACATTGTTGGGGTAAAACCTAAAGGGAAAGACCTAGCACCAAATCCAATTTGCCATCTGATCTAACTTCTGGAGGCAGTCAAAATGAGCCTTAGAATCCTTCCCTACCTTATTCCTGTGCTGAGATACAGGCTGCTCCAACCTGCTGTAAAATGCTTGATTTCGAGAGTGAGCGAAACTAATGAAAACATTGTTGGGGTAAAACCTAAAGGGAAAGACCTAGCACCAAATCCAATTTGCCATCTGATCTACCTTCTGGAGGCAGTCAAAATGAGCCTTAGAATTCTTCCCTACCTTATTCCTGTGCTGAGATACAGGCTGCTCCAACCTGCTGTAAAATGCTTGATTTCGAGAGTGAGCGAAACTAATGAAAACATTGTTGGGGTAAAACCTAAAGGGAAAGACCTAGCACCAAATCCAATTTGCCATCTGATCTAACTTCTGGAGGCAGTCAAAATGAGCCTTAGAATTCTTCCCTACCTTATTCCTGTGCTGAGATACAGGCTGCTCCAACCTGCTGTAAAATGCTTGATTTCGAGAGTGAGCGAAACTAATGAAAACATTGTTGGGGTAAAACCTAAAGGGAAAGACCTAGCACCAAATCCAATTTGCCATCTGATCTAACTTCTGGAGGCAGTCAAAATGATCCTTAGAATTCTTCCCTACCTTATTCCTGTGCTGAGATACAGGCTGCTCCAACCTGCTGTAAAATGCTTGATTTCGAGAGTGAGCGAAACTAATGAAAACATTGTTGGGGTAAAACCTAAAGGGAAAGACCTAGCACCAAATCCAATTTGCCATCTGATCTAACTTCTGGAGGCAGTCAAAATGAGCCTTAGAATTCTTCCCTACCTTATTCCTGTGCTGAGATACAGGCTGCTCCAACCTGCTGTAAAATGCTTGATTTCGAGAGTGAGCGAAACTAATGAAAACATTGTTGGGGTAAAACCTAAAGGGAAAGACCTAGCACCAAATCCAATTTGCCATCTGATCTAACTTCTGGAGGCAGTCAAAATGAGCCTTAGAATTCTTCCCTACCTTATTCCTGTGCTGAGATACAGGCTGCTCCAACCTGCTGTAAAATGCTTGATTTCGAGAGTGAGCGAAACTAATGAAAACATTGTTGGGGTAAAACCTAAAGGGAAAGACCTAGCACCAAATCCAATTTGCCATCTGATCTAACTTCTGGAGGCATTCAAAATGATCCTTAGAATTCTTCCCTACCTTATTCCTGTGCTGAGATACAGGCTGCTCCAACCTGCTGTAAAATGCTTGATTTCGAGAGTGAGCGAAACTAATGAAAACATTGTTGGGGTAAAACCTAAAGGGAAAGACCTAGCACCAAATCCAATTTGCCATCTGATCTAACTTCTGGAGGCAGTCAAAATGAGCCTTAGAATTCTTCCCTACCTTATTCCTGTGCTGAGATACAGGCTGCTCCAACCTGCTGTAAAATGCTTGATTTCGAGAGTGAGCGAAACTAATGAAAACATTGTTGGGGTAAAACCTAAAGGGAAAGACCTAGCACCAAATCCAATTTGCCATCTGATCTAACTTCTGGAGGCAGTCAAAATGAGCATTTGAATTCTTCCCTACCTTATTCCTGTGCTGAGACACAGGCTGCTCCAACCTGCTGTAAAATGCTTGATTTCGAGAGTGAGCGAAACTAATGAAAACATTGTTGGGGTAAAACCTAAAGGGAAAGACCTAGCACCAAATCCAATTTGCCATCTGATCTAACTTCTGGAGGCAGTCAAAATGAGCCTTAGAATTCTTCCCTACCTTATTCCTGTGCTGAGATACAGGCTGCTCCAACCTGCTGTAAAATGCTTGATTTCGAGAGTGAGCGAAACTAATGAAAACATTGTTGGGGTAAAACCTAAAGGGAAAGACCTAGCACCAAATCCAATTTGCCATCTGATCTAACTTCTGGAGGCAGTCAAAATGAGCCTTAGAATTCTTCCCTACCTTATTCCTGTGCTGAGATACAGGCTGCTCCAACCTGCTGTAAAATGCTTGATTTCGAGAGTGAGCGAAACTAATGAAAACATTGTTGGGGTAAAACCTAAAGGGAAAGACCTAGCACCAAATCCAATTTGCCATCTGATCTAACTTCTGGAGGCAGTCAAAATGAGCCTTAGAATTCTTCCCTACCTTATTCCTGTGCTGAGATACAGGCTGCTCCAACCTGCTGTAAAATGCTTGATTTCGAGAGTGAGCGAAACTAATGAAAACATTGTTGGGGTAAAACCTAAAGGGAAAGACCTAGCACCAAATCCAATTTGCCATCTGATCTAACTTCTGGAGGCAGTCAAAATGAGCCTTAGAATTCTTCCCTACCTTATTCCTGTGCTGAGATACAGGCTGCTCCAACCTGCTGTAAAATGCTTGATTTCGAGAGTGAGCGAAACTAATGAAAACATTGTTGGGGTAAAACCTAAAGGGAAAGACCTAGCACCAAATCCAATTTGCCATCTGATCTAACTTCTGGAGGCAGTCAAAATGAGCCTTAGAATTCTTCCCTACCTTATTCCTGTGCTGAGATACAGGCTGCTCCAACCTGCTGTAAAATGCTTGATTTCGAGAGTGAGCGAAACTAATGAAAACATTGTTGGGGTAAAACCTAAAGGGAAAGACCTAGCACCAAATCCAATTTGCCATCTGATCTAACTTCTGGAGGCAGTCAAAATGATCCTTAGAATTCTTCCCTACCTTATTCCTGTGCTGAGATACAGGCTGCTCCAACCTGCTGTAAAATGCTTGATTTCGAGAGTGAGCGAAACTAATGAAAACATTGTTGGGGTAAAACCTAAAGGGAAAGACCTAGCACCAAATCCAATTTGCCATCTGATCTAACTTCTGGAGGCAGTCAAAATGAGCCTTAGAATTCTTCCCTACCTTATTCCTGTGCTGAGACACAGGCTGCTCCAACCTGCTGTAAAATGCTTGATTTCGAGAGTGAGCGAAACTAATGAAAACATTGTTGGGGTAAAACCTAAAGGGAAAGACCTAGCACCAAATCCAATTTGCCATCTGATCTAACTTCTGGAGGCAGTCAAAATGAGCCTTAGAATTCTTCCCTACCTTATTCCTGTGCTGAGATACAGGCTGCTCCAACCTGCTGTAAAATGCTTGATTTCGAGAGTGAGCGAAACTAATGAAAACATTGTTGGGGTAAAACCTAAAGGGAAAGACCTAGCACCAAATCCAATTTGCCATCTGATCTAACTTCTGGAGGCAGTCAAAATGATCCTTAGAATTCTTCCCTACCTTATTCCTGTGCTGAGATACAGGCTGCTCCAACCTGCTGTAAAATGCTTGATTTCGAGAGTGAGCGAAACTAATGAAAACATTGTTGGGGTAAAACCTAAAGGGAAAGACCTAGCACCAAATCCAATTTGCCATCTGATCTAACTTCTGGAGGCAGTCAAAATGAGCCTTAGAATTCTTCCCTACCTTATTCCTGTGCTGAGATACAGGCTGCTCCAACCTGCTGTAAAATGCTTGATTTCGAGAGTGAGCGAAACTAATGAAAACATTGTTGGGGTAAAACCTAAAGGGAAAGACCTAGCACCAAATCCAATTTGCCATCTGATCTAACTTCTGGAGGCATTCAAAATGATCCTTAGAATTCTTCCCTACCTTATTCCTGTGCTGAGATACAGGCTGCTCCAACCTGCTGTAAAATGCTTGATTTCGAGAGTGAGCGAAACTAATGAAAACATTGTTGGGGTAAAACCTAAAGGGAAAGACCTAGCACCAAATCCAATTTGCCATCTGATCTAACTTCTGGAGGCAGTCAAAATGAGCCTTAGAATTCTTCCCTACCTTATTCCTGTGCTGAGATACAGGCTGCTCCAACCTGCTGTAAAATGCTTGATTTCGAGAGTGAGCGAAACTAATGAAAACATTGTTGGGGTAAAACCTAAAGGGAAAGACCTAGCACCAAATCCAATTTGCCATCTGATCTAACTTCTGGAGGCAGTCAAAATGAGCCTTAGAATTCTTCCCTACCTTATTCCTGTGCTGAGATACAGGCTGCTCCAACCTGCTGTAAAATGCTTGATTTCGAGAGTGAGCGAAACTAATGAAAACATTGTTGGGGTAAAACCTAAAGGGAAAGACCTAGCACCAAATCCAATTTGCCATCTGATCTAACTTCTGGAGGCAGTCAAAATGATCCTTAGAATGCTTCCCTACCTTATTCCTGTGCTGAGATACAGGCTGCTCCAACCTGCTGTAAAATGCTTGATTTCGAGAGTGAGCGAAACTAATGAAAACATTGTTGGGGTAAAACCTAAAGGGAAAGACCTAGCACCAAATCCAATTTGCCATCTGATCTAACTTCTGGAGGCAGTCAAAATGAGCCTTAGAATTCTTCCCTACCTTATTCCTGTGCTGAGATACAGGCTGCTCCAACCTGCTGTAAAATGCTTGATTTCGAGAGTGAGCGAAACTAATGAAAACATTGTTGGGGTAAAACCTAAAGGGAAAGACCTAGCACCAAATCCAATTTGCCATCTGATCTAACTTCTGGAGGCAGTCAAAATGAGCCTTAGAATTCTTCCCTACCTTATTCCTGTGCTGAGATACAGGCTGCTCCAACCTGCTGTAAAATGCTTGATTTCGAGAGTGAGCGAAACTAATGAAAACATTGTTGGGGTAAAACCTAAAGGGAAAGACCTAGCACCAAATCCAATTTGCCATCTGATCTAACTTCTGGAGGCAGTCAAAATGAGCCTTAGAATTCTTCCCTACCTTATTCCTGTGCTGAGATACAGGCTGCTCCAACCTGCTGTAAAATGCTTGATTTCGAGAGTGAGCGAAACTAATGAAAACATTGTTGGGGTAAAACCTAAAGGGAAAGACCTAGCACCAAATCCAATTTGCCATCTGATCTAACTTCTGGAGGCAGTCAAAATGAGCCTTAGAATTCTTCCCTACCTTATTCCTGTGCTGAGATACAGGCTGCTCCAACCTGCTGTAAAATGCTTGATTTCGAGAGTGAGCGAAACTAATGAAAACATTGTTGGGGTAAAACCTAAAGGGAAAGACCTAGCACCAAATCCAATTTGCCATCTGATCTAACTTCTGGAGGCAGTCAAAATGAGCCTTAGAATTCTTCCCTACCTTATTCCTGTGCTGAGATACAGGCTGCTCCAACCTGCTGTAAAATGCTTGATTTCGAGAGTGAGCGAAACTAATGAAAACATTGTTGGGGTAAAACCTAAAGGGAAAGACCTAGCACCAAATCCAATTTGCCATCTGATCTAACTTCTGGAGGCAGTCAAAATGAGCCTTAGAATTCTTCCCTACCTTATTCCTGTGCTGAGATACAGGCTGCTCCAACCTGCTGTAAAATGCTTGATTTCGAGAGTGAGCGAAACTAATGAAAACATTGTTGGGGTAAAACCTAAAGGGAAAGACCTAGCACCAAATCCAATTTGCCATCTGATCTAACTTCTGGAGGCAGTCAAAATGAGCCTTAGAATTCTTCCCTACCTTATTCCTGTGCTGAGATACAGGCTGCTCCAACCTGCTGTAAAATGCTTGATTTCGAGAGTGAGCGAAACTAATGAAAACATTGTTGGGGTAAAACCTAAAGGGAAAGACCTAGCACCAAATCCAATTTGCCATCTGATCTAACTTCTGGAGGCAGTCAAAATGAGCCTTAGAATTCTTCCCTACCTTATTCCTGTGCTGAGATACAGGCTGCTCCAACCTGCTGTAAAATGCTTGATTTCGAGAGTGAGCGAAACTAATGAAAACATTGTTGGGGTAAAACCTAAAGGGAAAGACCTAGCACCAAATCCAATTTGCCATCTGATCTAACTTCTGGAGGCAGTCAAAATGAGCCTTAGAATTCTTCCCTACCTTATTCCTGTGCTGAGATACAGGCTGCTCCAACCTGCTGTAAAATGCTTGATTTCGAGAGTGAGCGAAACTAATGAAAACATTGTTGGGGTAAAACCTAAAGGGAAAGACCTAGCACCAAATCCAATTTGCCATCTGATCTAACTTCTGGAGGCAGTCAAAATGAGCCTTAGAATTCTTCCCTACCTTATTCCTGTGCTGAGATACAGGCTGCTCCAACCTGCTGTAAAATGCTTGATTTCGAGAGTGAGCGAAACTAATGAAAACATTGTTGGGGTAAAACCTAAAGGGAAAGACCTAGCACCAAATCCAATTTGCCATCTGATCTAACTTCTGGAGGCAGTCAAAATGAGCCTTTGAATTCTTCCCTACCTTATTCCTGTGCTGAGATACAGGCTGCTCCAACCTGCTGTAAAATGCTTGATTTCGAGAGTGAGCGAAACTAATGAAAACATTGTTGGGGTAAAACCTAAAGGGAAAGACCTAGCACCAAATCCAATTTGCCATCTGATCTAACTTCTGGAGGCAGTCAAAATGATCCTTAGAATTCTTCCCTACCTTATTCCTGTGCTGAGATACAGGCTGCTCCAACCTGCTGTAAAATGCTTGATTTCGAGAGTGAGCGAAACTAATGAAAACATTGTTGGGGTAAAACCTAAAGGGAAAGACCTAGCACCAAATCCAATTTGCCATCTGATCTAACTTCTGGAGGCAGTCAAAATGAGCCTTAGAATTCTTCCCTACCTTATTCCTGTGCTGAGATACAGGCTGCTCCAACCTGCTGTAAAATGCTTGATTTCGAGAGTGAGCGAAACTAATGAAAACATTGTTGGGGTAAAACCTAAAGGGAAAGACCTAGCACCAAATCCAATTTGCCATCTGATCTAACTTCTGGAGGCAGTCAAAATGAGCCTTAGAATTCTTCCCTACCTTATTCCTGTGCTGAGACACAGGCTGCTCCAACCTGCTGTAAAATGCTTGATTTCGAGAGTGAGCGAAACTAATGAAAACATTGTTGGGGTAAAACCTAAAGGGAAAGACCTAGCACCAAATCCAATTTGCCATCTGATCTAACTTCTGGAGGCAGTCAAAATGAGCCTTAGAATTCTTCCCTACCTTATTCCTGTGCTGAGATACAGGCTGCTCCAACCTGCTGTAAAATGCTTGATTTCGAGAGTGAGCGAAACTAATGAAAACATTGTTGGGGTAAAACCTAAAGGGAAAGACCTAGCACCAAATCCAATTTGCCATCTGATCTAACTTCTGGAGGCAGTCAAAATGATCCTTAGAATTCTTCCCTACCTTATTCCTGTGCTGAGATACAGGCTGCTCCAACCTGCTGTAAAATGCTTGATTTCGAGAGTGAGCGAAACTAATGAAAACATTGTTGGGGTAAAACCTAAAGGGAAAGACCTAGCACCAAATCCAATTTGCCATCTGATCTAACTTCTGGAGGCAGTCAAAATGATCCTTAGAATTCTTCCCTACCTTATTCCTGTGCTGAGATACAGGCTGCTCCAACCTGCTGTAAAATGCTTGATTTCGAGAGTGAGCGAAACTAATGAAAACATTGTTGGGGTAAAACCTAAAGGGAAAGACCTAGCACCAAATCCAATTTGCCATCTGATCTAACTTCTGGAGGCAGTCAAAATGAGCC
The DNA here is from genome assembly GCF_026170545.1 of Melanerpes formicivorus. Lineage (NCBI taxonomy): Eukaryota > Metazoa > Chordata > Aves > Piciformes > Picidae > Melanerpes > Melanerpes formicivorus. The sequence goes on from NW_027143783.1 coordinate 31,689, forward strand.
TTAGAATTCTTCCCTACCTTATTCCTGTGCTGAGATACAGGCTGCTCCAACCTGCTGTAAAATGCTTGATTTCGAGAGTGAGCGAAACTAATGAAAACATTGTTGGGGTAAAACCTAAAGGGAAAGACCTAGCACCAAATCCAATTTGCCATCTGATCTAACTTCTGGAGGCAGTCAAAATGATCCTTAGAATTCTTCCCTACCTTATTCCTGTGCTGAGATACAGGCTGCTCCAACCTGCTGTAAAATGCTTGATTTCGAGAGTGAGCGAAACTAATGAAAACATTGTTGGGGTAAAACCTAAAGGGAAAGACCTAGCACCAAATCCAATTTGCCATCTGATCTAACTTCTGGAGGCAGTCAAAATGATCCTTAGAATTCTTCCCTACCTTATTCCTGTGCTGAGATACAGGCTGCTCCAACCTGCTGTAAAATGCTTGATTTCGAGAGTGAGCGAAACTAATGAAAACATTGTTGGGGTAAAACCTAAAGGGAAAGACCTAGCACCAAATCCAATTTGCCATCTGATCTAACTTCTGGAGGCAGTCAAAATGATCCTTAGAATTCTTCCCTACCTTATTCCTGTGCTGAGATACAGGCTGCTCCAACCTGCTGTAAAATGCTTGATTTCGAGAGTGAGCGAAACTAATGAAAACATTGTTGGGGTAAAACCTAAAGGGAAAGACCTAGCACCAAATCCAATTTGCCATCTGATCTAACTTCTGGAGGCAGTCAAAATGATCCTTAGAATTCTTCCCTACCTTATTCCTGTGCTGAGATACAGGCTGCTCCAACCTGCTGTAAAATGCTTGATTTCGAGAGTGAGCGAAACTAATGAAAACATTGTTGGGGTAAAACCTAAAGGGAAAGACCTAGCACCAAATCCAATTTGCCATCTGATCTAACTTCTGGAGGCAGTCAAAATGAGCCTTAGAATTCTTCCCTACCTTATTCCTGTGCTGAGATACAGGCTGCTCCAACCTGCTGTAAAATGCTTGATTTCGAGAGTGAGCGAAACTAATGAAAACATTGTTGGGGTAAAACCTAAAGGGAAAGACCTAGCACCAAATCCAATTTGCCATCTGATCTAACTTCTGGAGGCAGTCAAAATGAGCCTTAGAATTCTTCCCTACCTTATTCCTGTGCTGAGATACAGGCTGCTCCAACCTGCTGTAAAATGCTTGATTTCGAGAGTGAGCGAAACTAATGAAAACATTGTTGGGGTAAAACCTAAAGGGAAAGACCTAGCACCAAATCCAATTTGCCATCTGATCTAACTTCTGGAGGCAGTCAAAATGAGCCTTAGAATTCTTCCCTACCTTATTCCTGTGCTGAGATACAGGCTGCTCCAACCTGCTGTAAAATGCTTGATTTCGAGAGTGAGCGAAACTAATGAAAACATTGTTGGGGTAAAACCTAAAGGGAAAGACCTAGCACCAAATCCAATTTGCCATCTGATCTAACTTCTGGAGGCAGTCAAAATGATCCTTAGAATTCTTCCCTACCTTATTCCTGTGCTGAGATACAGGCTGCTCCAACCTGCTGTAAAATGCTTGATTTCGAGAGTGAGCGAAACTAATGAAAACATTGTTGGGGTAAAACCTAAAGGGAAAGACCTAGCACCAAATCCAATTTGCCATCTGATCTAACTTCTGGAGGCAGTCAAAATGAGCCTTAGAATTCTTCCCTACCTTATTCCTGTGCTGAGATACAGGCTGCTCCAACCTGCTGTAAAATGCTTGATTTCGAGAGTGAGCGAAACTAATGAAAACATTGTTGGGGTAAAACCTAAAGGGAAAGACCTAGCACCAAATCCAATTTGCCATCTGATCTAACTTCTGGAGGCAGTCAAAATGAGCATTTGAATTCTTCCCTACCTTATTCCTGTGCTGAGATACAGGCTGCTCCAACCTGCTGTAAAATGCTTGATTTCGAGAGTGAGCGAAACTAATGAAAACATTGTTGGGGTAAAACCTAAAGGGAAAGACCTAGCACCAAATCCAATTTGCCATCTGATCTAACTTCTGGAGGCAGTCAAAATGAGCCTTAGAATTCTTCCCTACCTTATTCCTGTGCTGAGATACAGGCTGCTCCAACCTGCTGTAAAATGCTTGATTTCGAGAGTGAGCGAAACTAATGAAAACATTGTTGGGGTAAAACCTAAAGGGAAAGACCTAGCACCAAATCCAATTTGCCATCTGATCTAACTTCTGGAGGCAGTCAAAATGATCCTTAGAATTCTTCCCTACCTTATTCCTGTGCTGAGATACAGGCTGCTCCAACCTACTGTAAAATGCTTGATTTCGAGAGTGAGCGAAACTAATGAAAACATTGTTGGGGTAAAACCTAAAGGGAAAGACCTAGCACCAAATCCAATTTGCCATCTGATCTAACTTCTGGAGGCAGTCAAAATGAGCCTTAGAATTCTTCCCTACCTTATTCCTGTGCTGAGATACAGGCTGCTCCAACCTGCTGTAAAATGCTTGATTTCGAGAGTGAGCGAAACTAATGAAAACATTGTTGGGGTAAAACCTAAAGGGAAAGACCTAGCACCAAATCCAATTTGCCATCTGATCTAACTTCTGGAGGCAGTCAAAATGATCCTTAGAATTCTTCCCTACCTTATTCCTGTGCTGAGATAAAGGCTGCTCCAACCTGCTGTAAAATGCTTGATTTCGAGAGTGAGCGAAACTAATGAAAACATTGTTGGGGTAAAACCTAAAGGGAAAGACCTAGCACCAAATCCAATTTGCCATCTGATCTAACTTCTGGAGGCAGTCAAAATGAGCCTTAGAATTCTTCCCTACCTTATTCCTGTGCTGAGATACAGGCTGCTCCAACCTGCTGTAAAATGCTTGATTTCGAGAGTGAGCGAAACTAATGAAAACATTGTTGGGGTAAAACCTAAAGGGAAAGACCTAGCACCAAATCCAATTTGCCATCTGATCTAACTTCTGGAGGCAGTCAAAATGAGCCTTAGAATTCTTCCCTACCTTATTCCTGTGCTGAGATACAGGCTGCTCCAACCTGCTGTAAAATGCTTGATTTCGAGAGTGAGCGAAACTAATGAAAACATTGTTGGGGTAAAACCTAAAGGGAAAGACCTAGCACCAAATCCAATTTGCCATCTGATCTAACTTCTGGAGGCAGTCAAAATGATCCTTAGAATTCTTCCCTACCTTATTCCTGTGCTGAGATACAGGCTGCTCCAACCTGCTGTAAAATGCTTGATTTCGAGAGTGAGCGAAACTAATGAAAACATTGTTGGGGTAAAACCTAAAGGGAAAGACCTAGCACCAAATCCAATTTGCCATCTGATCTAACTTCTGGAGGCAGTCAAAATGATCCTTAGAATTCTTCCCTACCTTATTCCTGTGCTGAGATACAGGCTGCTCCAACCTGCTGTAAAATGCTTGATTTCGAGAGTGAGCGAAACTAATGAAAACATTGTTGGGGTAAAACCTAAAGGGAAAGACCTAGCACCAAATCCAATTTGCCATCTGATCTAACTTCTGGAGGCAGTCAAAATGAGCCTTAGAATTCTTCCCTACCTTATTCCTGTGCTGAGACACAGGCTGCTCCAACCTGCTGTAAAATGCTTGATTTCGAGAGTGAGCGAAACTAATGAAAACATTGTTGGGGTAAAACCTAAAGGGAAAGACCTAGCACCAAATCCAATTTGCCATCTGATCTAACTTCTGGAGGCAGTCAAAATGAGCCTTAGAATTCTTCCCTACCTTATTCCTGTGCTGAGATACAGGCTGCTCCAACCTGCTGTAAAATGCTTGATTTCGAGAGTGAGCGAAACTAATGAAAACATTGTTGGGGTAAAACCTAAAGGGAAAGACCTAGCACCAAATCCAATTTGCCATCTGATCTAACTTCTGGAGGCAGTCAAAATGAGCCTTAGAATTCTTCCCTACCTTATTCCTGTGCTGAGATACAGGCTGCTCCAACCTGCTGTAAAATGCTTGATTTCGAGAGTGAGCGAAACTAATGAAAACATTGTTGGGGTAAAACCTAAAGGGAAAGACCTAGCACCAAATCCAATTTGCCATCTGATCTAACTTCTGGAGGCATTCAAAATGATCCTTAGAATTCTTCCCTACCTTATTCCTGTGCTGAGATACAGGCTGCTCCAACCTGCTGTAAAATGCTTGATTTCGAGAGTGAGCGAAACTAATGAAAACATTGTTGGGGTAAAACCTAAAGGGAAAGACCTAGCACCAAATCCAATTTGCCATCTGATCTAACTTCTGGAGGCAGTCAAAATGATCCTTAGAATTCTTCCCTACCTTATTCCTGTGCTGAGATACAGGCTGCTCCAACCTGCTGTAAAATGCTTGATTTCGAGAGTGAGCGAAACTAATGAAAACATTGTTGGGGTAAAACCTAAAGGGAAAGACCTAGCACCAAATCCAATTTGCCATCTGATCTAACTTCTGGAGGCAGTCAAAATGATCCTTAGAATTCTTCCCTACCTTATTCCTGTGCTGAGATACAGGCTGCTCCAACCTGCTGTAAAATGCTTGATTTCGAGAGTGAGCGAAACTAATGAAAACATTGTTGGGGTAAAACCTAAAGGGAAAGACCTAGCACCAAATCCAATTTGCCATCTGATCTAACTTCTGGAGGCAGTCAAAATGATCCTTAGAATTCTTCCCTACCTTATTCCTGTGCTGAGATACAGGCTGCTCCAACCTGCTGTAAAATGCTTGATTTCGAGAGTGAGCGAAACTAATGAAAACATTGTTGGGGTAAAACCTAAAGGGAAAGACCTAGCACCAAATCCAATTTGCCATCTGATCTAACTTCTGGAGGCAGTCAAAATGAGCCTTAGAATTCTTCCCTACCTTATTCCTGTGCTGAGATACAGGCTGCTCCAACCTGCTGTAAAATGCTTGATTTCGAGAGTGAGCGAAACTAATGAAAACATTGTTGGGGTAAAACCTAAAGGGAAAGACCTAGCACCAAATCCAATTTGCCATCTGATCTAACTTCTGGAGGCAGTCAAAATGATCCTTAGAATTCTTCCCTACCTTATTCCTGTGCTGAGATACAGGCTGCTCCAACCTGCTGTAAAATGCTTGATTTCGAGAGTGAGCGAAACTAATGAAAACATTGTTGGGGTAAAACCTAAAGGGAAAGACCTAGCACCAAATCCAATTTGCCATCTGATCTAACTTCTGGAGGCAGTCAAAATGATCCTTAGAATTCTTCCCTACCTTATTCCTGTGCTGAGATACAGGCTGCTCCAACCTGCTGTAAAATGCTTGATTTCGAGAGTGAGCGAAACTAATGAAAACATTGTTGGGGTAAAACCTAAAGGGAAAGACCTAGCACCAAATCCAATTTGCCATCTGATCTAACTTCTGGAGGCAGTCAAAATGATCCTTAGAATTCTTCCCTACCTTATTCCTGTGCTGAGATACAGGCTGCTCCAACCTGCTGTAAAATGCTTGATTTTGAGAGTGAGCGAAACTAATGAAAACATTGTTGGGGTAAAACCTAAAGGGAAAGACCTAGCACCAAATCCAATTTGCCATCTGATCTAACTTCTGGAGGCAGTCAAAATGAGCCTTAGAATTCTTCCCTACCTTATTCCTGTGCTGAGACACAGGCTGCTCCAACCTGCTGTAAAATGCTTGATTTCGAGAGTGAGCGAAACTAATGAAAACATTGTTGGGGTAAAACCTAAAGGGAAAGACCTAGCACCAAATCCAATTTGCCATCTGATCTAACTTCTGGAGGCAGTCAAAATGAGCCTTAGAATTCTTCCCTACCTTATTCCTGTGCTGAGATACAGGCTGCTCCAACCTGCTGTAAAATGCTTGATTTCGAGAGTGAGCGAAACTAATGAAAACATTGTTGGGGTAAAACCTAAAGGGAAAGACCTAGCACCAAATCCAATTTGCCATCTGATCTAACTTCTGGAGGCAGTCAAAATGAGCCTTAGAATTCTTCCCTACCTTATTCCTGTGCTGAGATACAGGCTGCTCCAACCTGCTGTAAAATGCTTGATTTCGAGAGTGAGCGAAACTAATGAAAACATTGTTGGGGTAAAACCTAAAGGGAAAGACCTAGCACCAAATCCAATTTGCCATCTGATCTAACTTCTGGAGGCATTCAAAATGATCCTTAGAATTCTTCCCTACCTTATTCCTGTGCTGAGATACAGGCTGCTCCAACCTGCTGTAAAATGCTTGATTTCGAGAGTGAGCGAAACTAATGAAAACATTGTTGGGGTAAAACCTAAAGGGAAAGACCTAGCACCAAATCCAATTTGCCATCTGATCTAACTTCTGGAGGCAGTCAAAATGAGCCTTAGAATTCTTCCCTACCTTATTCCTGTGCTGAGATACAGGCTGCTCCAACCTGCTGTAAAATGCTTGATTTCGAGAGTGAGCGAAACTAATGAAAACATTGTTGGGGTAAAACCTAAAGGGAAAGACCTAGCACCAAATCCAATTTGCCATCTGATCTAACTTCTGGAGGCAGTCAAAATGAGCCTTAGAATTCTTCCCTACCTTATTCCTGTGCTGAGATACAGGCTGCTCCAACCTGCTGTAAAATGCTTGATTTCGAGAGTGAGCGAAACTAATGAAAACATTGTTGGGGTAAAACCTAAAGGGAAAGACCTAGCACCAAATCCAATTTGCCATCTGATCTAACTTCTGGAGGCAGTCAAAATGAGCCTTAGAATTCTTCCCTACCTTATTCCTGTGCTGAGATACAGGCTGCTCCAACCTGCTGTAAAATGCTTGATTTCGAGAGTGAGCGAAACTAATGAAAACATTGTTGGGGTAAAACCTAAAGGGAAAGACCTAGCACCAAATCCAATTTGCCATCTGATCTAACTTCTGGAGGCATTCAAAATGATCCTTAGAATTCTTCCCTACCTTATTCCTGTGCTGAGATACAGGCTGCTCCAACCTGCTGTAAAATGCTTGATTTCGAGAGTGAGCGAAACTAATGAAAACATTGTTGGGGTAAAACCTAAAGGGAAAGACCTAGCACCAAATCCAATTTGCCATCTGATCTAACTTCTGGAGGCAGTCAAAATGAGCCTTAGAATTCTTCCCTACCTTATTCCTGTGCTGAGATACAGGCTGCTCCAACCTGCTGTAAAATGCTTGATTTCGAGAGTGAGCGAAACTAATGAAAACATTGTTGGGGTAAAACCTAAAGGGAAAGACCTAGCACCAAATCCAATTTGCCATCTGATCTAACTTCTGGAGGCAGTCAAAATGATCCTTAGAATTCTTCCCTACCTTATTCCTGTGCTGAGATACAGGCTGCTCCAACCTGCTGTAAAATGCTTGATTTCGAGAGTGAGCGAAACTAATGAAAACATTGTTGGGGTAAAACCTAAAGGGAAAGACCTAGCACCAAATCCAATTTGCCATCTGATCTAACTTCTGGAGGCAGTCAAAATGAGCATTTGAATTCTTCCCTACCTTATTCCTGTGCTGAGATACAGGCTGCTCCAACCTGCTGTAAAATGCTTGATTTCGAGAGTGAGCGAAACTAATGAAAACATTGTTGGGGTAAAACCTAAAGGGAAAGACCTAGCACCAAATCCAATTTGCCATCTGATCTAACTTCTGGAGGCAGTCAAAATGATCCTTAGAATTCTTCCCTACCTTATTCCTGTGCTGAGATACAGGCTGCTCCAACCTGCTGTAAAATGCTTGATTTCGAGAGTGAGCGAAACTAATGAAAACATTGTTGGGGTAAAACCTAAAGGGAAAGACCTAGCACCAAATCCAATTTGCCATCTGATCTAACTTCTGGAGGCAGTCAAAATGAGCCTTAGAATTCTTCCCTACCTTATTCCTGTGCTGAGATACAGGCTGCTCCAACCTGCTGTAAAATGCTTGATTTCGAGAGTGAGCGAAACTAATGAAAACATTGTTGGGGTAAAACCTAAAGGGAAAGACCTAGCACCAAATCCAATTTGCCATCTGATCTAACTTCTGGAGGCAGTCAAAATGAGCATTTGAATTCTTCCCTACCTTATTCCTGTGCTGAGATACAGGCTGCTCCAACCTGCTGTAAAATGCTTGATTTCGAGAGTGAGCGAAACTAATGAAAACATTGTTGGGGTAAAACCTAAAGGGAAAGACCTAGCACCAAATCCAATTTGCCATCTGATCTAACTTCTGGAGGCAGTCAAAATGATCCTTAGAATTCTTCCCTACCTTATTCCTGTGCTGAGATACAGGCTGCTCCAACCTGCTGTAAAATGCTTGATTTCGAGAGTGAGCGAAACTAATGAAAACATTGTTGGGGTAAAACCTAAAGGGAAAGACCTAGCACCAAATCCAATTTGCCATCTGATCTAACTTCTGGAGGCAGTCAAAATGATCCTTAGAATTCTTCCCTAACTTATTCCTGTGCTGAGATACAGGCTGCTCCAACCTGCTGTAAAATGCTTGATTTCGAGAGTGAGCGAAACTAATGAAAACATTGTTGGGGTAAAACCTAAAGGGAAAGACCTAGCACCAAATCCAATTTGCCATCTGATCTAACTTCTGGAGGCAGTCAAAATGATCCTTAGAATTCTTCCCTACCTTATTCCTGTGCTGAGATACAGGCTGCTCCAACCTGCTGTAAAATGCTTGATTTCGAGAGTGAGCGAAACTAATGAAAACATTGTTGGGGTAAAACCTAAAGGGAAAGACCTAGCACCAAATCCAATTTGCCATCTGATCTAACTTCTGGAGGCAGTCAAAATGATCCTTAGAATTCTTCCCTACCTTATTCCTGTGCTGAGATACAGGCTGCTCCAACCTGCTGTAAAATGCTTGATTTCGAGAGTGAGCGAAACTAATGAAAACATTGTTGGGGTAAAACCTAAAGGGAAAGACCTAGCACCAAATCCAATTTGCCATCTGATCTAACTTCTGGAGGCAGTCAAAATGAGCATTTGAATTCTTCCCTACCTTATTCCTGTGCTGAGATACAGGCTGCTCCAACCTGCTGTAAAATGCTTGATTTCGAGAGTGAGCGAAACTAATGAAAACATTGTTGGGGTAAAACCTAAAGGGAAAGACCTAGCACCAAATCCAATTTGCCATCTGATCTAACTTCTGGAGGCAGTCAAAATGATCCTTAGAATTCTTCCCTACCTTATTCCTGTGCTGAGATACAGGCTGCTCCAACCTGCTGTAAAATGCTTGATTTCAAGAGTGAGCGAAACTAATGAAAACATTGTTGGGGTAAAACCTAAAGGGAAAGACCTAGCACCAAATCCAATTTGCCATCTGATCTAACTTCTGGAGGCAGTCAAAATGATCCTTAGAATTCTTCCCTACCTTATTCCTGTGCTGAGATACAGGCTGCTCCAACCTGCTGTAAAATGCTTGATTTCGAGAGTGAGCGAAACTAATGAAAACATTGTTGGGGTAAAACCTAAAGGGAAAGACCTAGCACCAAATCCAATTTGCCATCTGATCTAACTTCTGGAGGCAGTCAAAATGAGCATTTGAATTCTTCCCTACCTTATTCCTGTGCTGAGATACAGGCTGCTCCAACCTGCTGTAAAATGCTTGATTTCGAGAGTGAGCGAAACTAATGAAAACATTGTTGGGGTAAAACCTAAAGGGAAAGACCTAGCACCAAATCCAATTTGCCATCTGATCTAACTTCTGGAGGCAGTCAAAATGATCCTTAGAATTCTTCCCTACCTTATTCCTGTGCTGAGATACAGGCTGCTCCAACCTGCTGTAAAATGCTTGATTTCGAGAGTGAGCGAAACTAATGAAAACATTGTTGGGGTAAAACCTAAAGGGAAAGACCTAGCACCAAATCCAATTTGCCATCTGATCTAACTTCTGGAGGCAGTCAAAATGATCCTTAGAATTCTTCCCTAACTTATTCCTGTGCTGAGATACAGGCTGCTCCAACCTGCTGTAAAATGCTTGATTTCGAGAGTGAGCGAAACTAATGAAAACATTGTTGGGGTAAAACCTAAAGGGAAAGACCTAGCACCAAATCCAATTTGCCATCTGATCTAACTTCTGGAGGCAGTCAAAATGAGCCTTAGAATTCTTCCCTACCTTATTCCTGTGCTGAGATACAGGCTGCTCCAACCTGCTGTAAAATGCTTGATTTCGAGAGTGAGCGAAACTAATGAAAACATTGTTGGGGTAAAACCTAAAGGGAAAGACCTAGCACCAAATCCAATTTGCCATCTGATCTAACTTCTGGAGGCAGTCAAAATGATCCTTAGAATTCTTCCCTACCTTATTCCTGTGCTGAGATACAGGCTGCTCCAACCTGCTGTAAAATGCTTGATTTCGAGAGTGAGCGAAACTAATGAAAACATTGTTGGGGTAAAACCTAAAGGGAAAGACCTAGCACCAAATCCAATTTGCCATCTGATCTAACTTCTGGAGGCAGTCAAAATGAGCCTTAGAATTCTTCCCTACCTTATTCCTGTGCTGAGATACAGGCTGCCCCAACCTGCTGTAAAATGCTTGATTTCGAGAGTGAGCGAAACTAATGAAAACATTGTTGGGGTAAAACCTAAAGGGAAAGACCTAGCACCAAATCCAATTTGCCATCTGATCTAACTTCTGGAGGCAGTCAAAATGAGCCTTAGAATTCTTCCCTACCTTATTCCTGTGCTGAGATACAGGCTGCTCCAACCTGCTGTAAAATGCTTGATTTCGAGAGTGAGCGAAACTAATGAAAACATTGTTGGGGTAAAACCTAAAGGGAAAGACCTAGCACCAAATCCAATTTGCCATCTGATCTAACTTCTGGAGGCAGTCAAAATGATCCTTAGAATTCTTCCCTACCTTATTCCTGTGCTGAGATACAGGCTGCTCCAACCTGCTGTAAAATGCTTGATTTCGAGAGTGAGCGAAACTAATGAAAACATTGTTGGGGTAAAACCTAAAGGGAAAGACCTAGCACCAAATCCAATTTGCCATCTGATCTAACTTCTGGAGGCAGTCAAAATGAGCCTTAGAATTCTTCCCTACCTTATTCCTGTGCTGAGATACAGGCTGCTCCAACCTGCTGTAAAATGCTTGATTTCGAGAGTGAGCGAAACTAATGAAAACATTGTTGGGGTAAAACCTAAGGGAAAGACCTAGCACCAAATCCAATTTGCCATCTGATCTAACTTCTGGAGGCAGTCAAAATGATCCTTAGAATTCTTCCCTACCTTATTCCTGTGCTGAGATACAGGCTGCTCCAACCTGCTGTAAAATGCTTGATTTCGAGAGTGAGCGAAACTAATGAAAACATTGTTGGGGTAAAACCTAAAGGGAAAGACCTAGCACCAAATCCAATTTGCCATCTGATCTAACTTCTGGAGGCAGTCAAAATGAGCCTTAGAATTCTTCCCTACCTTATTCCTGTGCTGAGATACAGGCTGCTCCAACCTGCTGTAAAATGCTTGATTTCGAGAGTGAGCGAAACTAATGAAAACATTGTTGGGGTAAAACCTAAAGGGAAAGACCTAGCACCAAATCCAATTTGCCATCTGATCTAACTTCTGGAGGCAGTCAAAATGAGCCTTAGAATTCTTCCCTACCTTATTCCTGTGCTGAGATACAGGCTGCTCCAACCTGCTGTAAAATGCTTGATTTCGAGAGTGAGCGAAACTAATGAAAACATTGTTGGGGTAAAACCTAAAGGGAAAGACCTAGCACCAAATCCAATTTGCCATCTGATCTAACTTCTGGAGGCAGTCAAAATGATCCTTAGAATTCTTCCCTACCTTATTCCTGTGCTGAGATACAGGCTGCTCCAACCTGCTGTAAAATGCTTGATTTCGAGAGTGAGCGAAACTAATGAAAACATTGTTGGGGTAAAACCTAAAGGGAAAGACCTAGCACCAAATCCAATTTGCCATCTGATCTAACTTCTGGAGGCAGTCAAAATGAGCCTTAGAATTCTTCCCTACCTTATTCCTGTGCTGAGATACAGGCTGCTCCAACCTGCTGTAAAATGCTTGATTTCGAGAGTGAGCGAAACTAATGAAAACATTGTTGGGGTAAAACCTAAAGGGAAAGACCTAGCACCAAATCCAATTTGCCATCTGATCTAACTTCTGGAGGCAGTCAAAATGAGCCTTAGAATTCTTCCCTACCTTATTCCTGTGCTAAGATACAGGCTGCTCCAACCTGCTGTAAAATGCTTGATTTCGAGAGTGAGCGAAACTAATGAAAACATTGTTGGGGTAAAACCTAAAGGGAAAGACCTAGCACCAAATCCAATTTGCCATCTGATCTAACTTCTGGAGGCAGTCAAAATGATCCTTAGAATTCTTCCCTACCTTATTCCTGTGCTGAGATACAGGCTGCTCCAACCTGCTGTAAAATGCTTGATTTCGAGAGTGAGCGAAACTAATGAAAACATTGTTGGGGTAAAACCTAAAGGGAAAGACCTAGCACCAAATCCAATTTGCCATCTGATCTAACTTCTGGAGGCAGTCAAAATGATCCTTAGAATTCTTCCCTACCTTATTCCTGTGCTGAGATACAGGCTGCTCCCAACCTGCTGTAAAATGCTTGATTTCGAGAGTGAGCGAAACTAATGAAAACATTGTTGGGGTAAAACCTAAAGGGAAAGACCTAGCACCAAATCCAATTTGCCATCTGATCTAACTTCTGGAGGCAGTCAAAATGAGCCTTAGAATTCTTCCCTACCTTATTCCTGTGCTGAGATACAGGCTGCTCCAACCTGCTGTAAAATGCTTGATTTCGAGAGTGAGCGAAACTAATGAAAACATTGTTGGGGTAAAACCTAAAGGGAAAGACCTAGCACCAAATCCAATTTGCCATCTGATCTAACTTCTGGAGGCAGTCAAAATGAGCCTTAGAATTTCTTCCCTACCTTATTCCTGTGCTGAGATACAGGCTGCTCCAACCTGCTGTAAAATGCTTGATTTCGAGAGTGAGCGAAACTAATGAAAACATTGTTGGGGTAAAACCTAAAGGGAAAGACCTAGCACCAAATCCAATTTGCCATCTGATCTAACTTCTGGAGGCAGTCAAAATGAGCCTTAGAATTCTTCCCTACCTTATTCCTGTGCTGAGATACAGGCTGCTCCAACCTGCTGTAAAATGCTTGATTTCGAGAGTGAGCGAAACTAATGAAAACATTGTTGGGGTAAAACCTAAAGGGAAAGACCTAGCACCAAATCCAATTTGCCATCTGATCTAACTTCTGGAGGCAGTCAAAATGAGCCTTAGAATTCTTCCCTACCTTATTCCTGTGCTGAGATACAGGCTGCTCCAACCTGCTGTAAAATGCTTGATTTCGAGAGTGAGCGAAACTAATGAAAACATTGTTGGGGTAAAACCTAAAGGGAAAGACCTAGCACCAAATCCAATTTGCCATCTGATCTAACTTCTGGAGGCAGTCAAAATGAGCCTTAGAATTCTTCCCTACCTTATTCCTGTGCTGAGATACAGGCTGCTCCAACCTGCTGTAAAATGCTTGATTTCGAGAGTGAGCGAAACTAATGAAAACATTGTTGGGGTAAAACCTAAAGGGAAAGACCTAGCACCAAATCCAATTTGCCATCTGATCTAACTTCTGGAGGCAGTCAAAATGAGCCTTAGAATTCTTCCCTACCTTATTCCTGTGCTGAGATACAGGCTGCTCCAACCTGCTGTAAAATGCTTGATTTCGAGAGTGAGCGAAACTAATGAAAACATTGTTGGGGTAAAACCTAAAGGGAAAGACCTAGCACCAAATCCAATTTGCCATCTGATCTAACTTCTGGAGGCAGTCAAAATGAGCCTTAGAATTCTTCCCTACCTTATTCCTGTGCTGAGATACAGGCTGCTCCAACCTGCTGTAAAATGCTTGATTTCGAGAGTGAGCGAAACTAATGAAAACATTGTTGGGGTAAAACCTAAAGGGAAAGACCTAGCACCAAATCCCAATTTGCCATCTGATCTAACTTCTGGAGGCAGTCAAAATGAGCCTTAGAATTCTTCCCTACCTTATTCCTGTGCTGAGATACAGGCTGCTCCAACCTGCTGTAAAATGCTTGATTTCGAGAGTGAGCGAAACTAATGAAAACATTGTTGGGGTAAAACCTAAAGGGAAAGACCTAGCACCAAATCCAATTTGCCATCTGATCTAACTTCTGGAGGCAGTCAAAATGAGCCTTAGAATTCTTCCCTACCTTATTCCTGTGCTGAGATACAGGCTGCTCCAACCTGCTGTAAAATGCTTGATTTCGAGAGTGAGCGAAACTAATGAAAACATTGTTGGGGTAAAACCTAAAGGGAAAGACCTAGCACCAAATCCAATTTGCCATCTGATCTAACTTCTGGAGGCAGTCAAAATGAGCCTTAGAATTCTTCCCTACCTTATTCCTGTGCTGAGATACAGGCTGCTCCAACCTGCTGTAAAATGCTTGATTTCGAGAGTGAGCGAAACTAATGAAAACATTGTTGGGGTAAAACCTAAAGGGAAAGACCTAGCACCAAATCCAATTTGCCATCTGATCTAACTTCTGGAGGCAGTCAAAATGATCCTTAGAATTCTTCCCTACCTTATTCCTGTGCTGAGATACAGGCTGCTCCAACCTGCTGTAAAATGCTTGATTTCGAGAGTGAGCGAAACTAATGAAAACATTGTTGGGGTAAAACCTAAAGGGAAAGACCTAGCACCAAATCCAATTTGCCATCTGATCTAACTTCTGGAGGCAGTCAAAATGAGCCTTAGAATTCTTCCCTACCTTATTCCTGTGCTGAGATACAGGCTGCTCCAACCTGCTGTAAAATGCTTGATTTCGAGAGTGAGCGAAACTAATGAAAACATTGTTGGGGTAAAACCTAAAGGGAAAGACCTAGCACCAAATCCAATTTGCCATCTGATCTAACTTCTGGAGGCAGTCAAAATGAGCCTTAGAATTCTTCCCTACCTTATTCCTGTGCTGAGATACAGGCTGCTCCAACCTGCTGTAAAATGCTTGATTTCGAGAGTGAGCGAAACTAATGAAAACATTGTTGGGGTAAAACCTAAAGGGGAAAGACCTAGCACCAAATCCAATTTGCCATCTGATCTAACTTCTGGAGGCAGTCAAAATGATCCTTAGAATTCTTCCCTACCTTATTCCTGTGCTGAGATACAGGCTGCTCCAACCTGCTGTAAAATGCTTGATTTCGAGAGTGAGCGAAACTAATGAAAACATTGTTGGGGTAAAACCTAAAGGGAAAGACCTAGCACCAAATCCAATTTGCCCATCTGATCTAACTTCTGGAGGCAGTCAAAATGAGCCTTAGAATTCTTCCCTACCTTATTCCTGTGCTGAGATACAGGCTGCTCCAACCTGCTGTAAAATGCTTGATTTCGAGAGTGAGCGAAACTAATGAAAACATTGTTGGGGTAAAACCTAAAGGGAAAGACCTAGCACCAAATCCAATTTGCCATCTGATCTAACTTCTGGAGGCAGTCAAAATGAGCCTTAGAATTCTTCCCTACCTTATTCCTGTGCTGAGATACAGGCTGCTCCAACCTGCTGTAAAATGCTTGATTTCGAGAGTGAGCGAAACTAATGAAAACATTGTTGGGGTAAAACCTAAAGGGAAAGACCTAGCACCAAATCCAATTTGCCATCTGATCTAACTTCTGGAGGCAGTCAAAATGAGCCTTAGAATTCTTCCCTACCTTATTCCTGTGCTGAGATACAGGCTGCTCCAACCTGCTGTAAAATGCTTGATTTCGAGAGTGAGCGAAACTAATGAAAACATTGTTGGGGTAAAACCTAAAGGGAAAGACCTAGCACCAAATCCAATTTGCCATCTGATCTAACTTCTGGAGGCAGTCAAAATGAGCCTTAGAATTCTTCCCTACCTTATTCCTGTGCTGAGATACAGGCTGCTCCAACCTGCTGTAAAATGCTTGATTTCGAGAGTGAGCGAAACTAATGAAAACATTGTTGGGGGTAAAACCTAAAGGGAAAGACCTAGCACCAAATCCAATTTGCCATCTGATCTAACTTCTGGAGGCAGTCAAAATGAGCCTTAGAATTCTTCCCTACCTTATTCCTGTGCTGAGATACAGGCTGCTCCAACCTGCTGTAAAATGCTTGATTTCGAGAGTGAGCGAAACTAATGAAAACATTGTTGGGGTAAAACCTAAAGGGAAAGACCTAGCACCAAATCCAATTTGCCATCTGATCTAACTTCTGGAGGCAGTCAAAATGAGCCTTAGAATTCTTCCCTACCTTATTCCTGTGCTGAGATACAGGCTGCTCCAACCTGCTGTAAAATGCTTGATTTCGAGAGTGAGCGAAACTAATGAAAACATTGTTGGGGTAAAACCTAAAGGGAAAGACCTAGCACCAAATCCAATTTGCCATCTGATCTAACTTCTGGAGGCAGTCAAAATGAGCCTTAGAATTCTTCCCTACCTTATTCCTGTGCTGAGATACAGGCTGCTCCAACCTGCTGTAAAATGCTTGATTTCGAGAGTGAGCGAAACTAATGAAAACATTGTTGGGGTAAAACCTAAAGGGAAAGACCTAGCACCAAATCCAATTTGCCATCTGATCTAACTTCTGGAGGCAGTCAAAATGAGCCTTAGAATTCTTCCCTACCTTATTCCTGTGCTGAGATACAGGCTGCTCCAACCTGCTGTAAAATGCTTGATTTCGAGAGTGAGCGAAACTAATGAAAACATTGTTGGGGTAAAACCTAAAGGGAAGACCTAGCACCAAATCGAATTTGCCCATCTGATCTAACTTCTGGAGGCAGTCAAAATGAGCCTTAGAATTCTTCCCTACCTTATTCCTGTGACTGAGATACAGGCTGCTCCAACCTGCCTGTAAATGCTTGATTTCCGAGAGTGAGCGAAACTGTGATAAACATTGTTGGGGT
>NW_027143784.1:0-48540 GCF_026170545.1 Melanerpes formicivorus
CCCCAACAATGTTTTCATTAGTTTCGCTCACTCTCGAAATCAAGCATTTTACAGCAGGTTGGAGCAGCCTGTATCTCAGCACAGGAATAAGGTAGGGAAGAATTCTAAGGATCATTTTGACTGCCTCCAGAAGTTAGATCAGATGGCCAATTGGATTTGGTGCTAGGTCTTTCCCTTTAGGTTTTACCCCAACAATGTTTTCATTAGTTTCGCTCACTCTCGAAATCAAGCATTTTACAGCAGGTTGGAGCAGCCTGTATCTCAGCACAGGAATAAGGTAGGGAAGAATTCTAAGGATCATTTTGACTGCCTCCAGAAGTTAGATCAGATGGCAAATTGGATTTGGTGCTAGGTCTTTCCCTTTAGGTTTTACCCCAACAATGTTTTCATTAGTTTCGCTCACTCTCGAAATCAAGCATTTTACAGCAGGTTGGAGCAGCCTGTATCTCAGCACAGGAATAAGGTAGGGAAGAATTCTAAGGATCATTTTGACTGCCTCCAGAAGTTAGATCAGATGGCAAATTGGATTTGGTGCTAGGTCTTTCCCTTTAGGTTTTACCCCAACAATGTTTTCATTAGTTTCGCTCACTCTCGAAATCAAGCATTTTACAGCAGGTTGGAGCAGCCTGTATCTCAGCACAGGAATAAGGTAGGGAAGAATTCTAAGGATCATTTTGACTGCCTCCAGAAGTTAGATCAGATGGCAAATTGGATTTGGTGCTAGGTCTTTCCCTTTAGGTTTTACCCCAACAATGTTTTCATTAGTTTCGCTCACTCTCGAAATCAAGCATTTTACAGCAGGTTGGAGCAGCCTGTATCTCAGCACAGGAATAAGGTAGGGAAGAATTCTAAGGATCATTTTGACTGCCTCCAGAAGTTAGATCAGATGGCCAATTGGATTTGGTGCTAGGTCTTTCCCTTTAGGTTTTACCCCAACAATGTTTTCATTAGTTTCGCTCACTCTCGAAATCAAGCATTTTACAGCAGGTTGGAGCAGCCTGTATCTCAGCACAGGAATAAGGTAGGGAAGAATTCTAAGGATCATTTTGACTGCCTCCAGAAGTTAGATCAGATGGCAAATTGGATTTGGTGCTAGGTCTTTCCCTTTAGGTTTTACCCCAACAATGTTTTCATTAGTTTCGCTCACTCTCGAAATCAAGCATTTTACAGCAGGTTGGAGCAGCCTGTATCTCAGCACAGGAATAAGGTAGGGAAGAATTCTAAGGATCATTTTGACTGCCTCCAGAAGTTAGATCAGATGGCAAATTGGATTTGGTGCTAGGTCTTTCCCTTTAGGTTTTACCCCAACAATGTTTTCATTAGCTTCGCTCACTCTCGAAATCAAGCATTTTACAGCAGGTTGGAGCAGCCTGTATCTCAGCACAGGAATAAGGTAGGGAAGAATTCAAATACTCATTTTGACTGCCTCCAGAAGTTAGATCAGATGGCAAATTGGATTTGGTGCTAGGTCTTTCCCTTTAGGTTTTACCCCAACAATGTTTTCATTAGTTTCGCTCACTCTCGAAATCAAGCATTTTACAGCAGGTTGGAGCAGCCTGTATCTCAGCACAGGAATAAGGTAGGGAAGAATTCTAAGGATCATTTTGACTGCCTCCAGAAGTTAGATCAGATGGCAAATTGGATTTGGTGCTAGGTCTTTCCCTTTAGGTTTTACCCCAACAATGTTTTCATTAGTTTCGCTCACTCTCGAAATCAAGCATTTTACAGCAGGTTGGAGCAGCCTGTATCTCAGCACAGGAATAAGGTAGGGAAGAATTCTAAGGATCATTTTGACTGCCTCCAGAAGTTAGATCAGATGGCAAATTGGATTTGGTGCTAGGTCTTTCCCTTTAGGTTTTACCCCAACAATGTTTTCATTAGTTTCGCTCACTCTCGAAATCAAGCATTTTACAGCAGGTTGGAGCAGCCTGTATCTCAGCACAGGAATAAGGTAGGGAAGAATTCTAAGGATCATTTTGACTGCCTCCAGAAGTTAGATCAGATGGCCAATTGGATTTGGTGCTAGGTCTTTCCCTTTAGGTTTTACCCCAACAATGTTTTCATTAGTTTCGCTCACTCTCGAAATCAAGCATTTTACAGCAGGTTGGAGCAGCCTGTATCTCAGCACAGGAATAAGGTAGGGAAGAATTCTAAGGATCATTTTGACTGCCTCCAGAAGTTAGATCAGATGGCCAATTGGATTTGGTGCTAGGTCTTTCCCTTTAGGTTTTACCCCAACAATGTTTTCATTAGCTTCGCTCACTCTCGAAATCAAGCATTTTACAGCAGGTTGGAGCAGCCTGTATCTCAGCACAGGAATAAGGTAGGGAAGAATTCAAATACTCATTTTGACTGCCTCCAGAAGTTAGATCAGATGGCAAATTGGATTTGGTGCTAGGTCTTTCCCTTTAGGTTTTACCCCAACAATGTTTTCATTAGTTTCGCTCACTCTCGAAATCAAGCATTTTACAGCAGGTTGGAGCAGCCTGTATCTCAGCACAGGAATAAGGTAGGGAAGAATTCTAAGGATCATTTTGACTGCCTCCAGAAGTTAGATCAGATGGCAAATTGGATTTGGTGCTAGGTCTTTCCCTTTAGGTTTTACCCCAACAATGTTTTCATTAGTTTCGCTCACTCTCGAAATCAAGCATTTTACAGCAGGTTGGAGCAGCCTGTATCTCAGCACAGGAATAAGGTAGGGAAGAATTCTAAGGATCATTTTGACTGCCTCCAGAAGTTAGATCAGATGGCCAATTGGATTTGGTGCTAGGTCTTTCCCTTTAGGTTTTACCCCAACAATGTTTTCATTAGTTTCGCTCACTCTCGAAATCAAGCATTTTACAGCAGGTTGGAGCAGCCTGTATCTCAGCACAGGAATAAGGTAGGGAAGAATTCTAAGGATCATTTTGACTGCCTCCAGAAGTTAGATCAGATGGCCAATTGGATTTGGTGCTAGGTCTTTCCCTTTAGGTTTTACCCCAACAATGTTTTCATTAGTTTCGCTCACTCTCGAAATCAAGCATTTTACAGCAGGTTGGAGCAGCCTGTATCTCAGCACAGGAATAAGGTAGGGAAGAATTCAAATACTCATTTTGACTGCCTCCAGAAGTTAGATCAGATGGCAAATTGGATTTGGTGCTAGGTCTTTCCCTTTAGGTTTTACCCCAACAATGTTTTCATTAGTTTCGCTCACTCTCGAAATCAAGCATTTTACAGCAGGTTGGAGCATCCTGTATCTCAGCACAGGAATAAGGTAGGGAAGAATTCTAAGGATCATTTTGACTGCCTCCAGAAGTTAGATCAGATGGCAAATTGGATTTGGTGCTAGGTCTTTCCCTTTAGGTTTTACCCCAACAATGTTTTCATTAGTTTCGCTCACTCTCGAAATCAAGCATTTTACAGCAGGTTGGAGCAGCCTGTATCTCAGCACAGGAATAAGGTAGGGAAGAATTCTAAGGATCATTTTGACTGCCTCCAGAAGTTAGATCAGATGGCCAATTGGATTTGGTGCTAGGTCTTTCCCTTTAGGTTTTACCCCAACAATGTTTTCATTAGTTTCGCTCACTCTCGAAATCAAGCATTTTACAGCAGGTTGGAGCAGCCTGTATCTCAGCACAGGAATAAGGTAGGGAAGAATTCTAAGGATCATTTTGACTGCCTCCAGAAGTTAGATCAGATGGCAAATTGGATTTGGTGCTAGGTCTTTCCCTTTAGGTTTTACCCCAACAATGTTTTCATTAGTTTCGCTCACTCTCGAAATCAAGCATTTTACAGCAGGTTGGAGCAGCCTGTATCTCAGCACAGGAATAAGGTAGGGAAGAATTCTAAGGATCATTTTGACTGCCTCCAGAAGTTAGATCAGATGGCAAATTGGATTTGGTGCTAGGTCTTTCCCTTTAGGTTTTACCCCAACAATGTTTTCATTAGTTTCGCTCACTCTCGAAATCAAGCATTTTACAGCAGGTTGGAGCAGCCTGTATCTCAGCACAGGAATAAGGTAGGGAAGAATTCTAAGGATCATTTTGACTGCCTCCAGAAGTTAGATCAGATGGCAAATTGGATTTGGTGCTAGGTCTTTCCCTTTAGGTTTTACCCCAACAATGTTTTCATTAGTTTCGCTCACTCTCGAAATCAAGCATTTTACAGCAGGTTGGAGCAGCCTGTATCTCAGCACAGGAATAAGGTAGGGAAGAATTCTAAGGATCATTTTGACTGCCTCCAGAAGTTAGATCAGATGGCAAATTGGATTTGGTGCTAGGTCTTTCCCTTTAGGTTTTACCCCAACAATGTTTTCATTAGCTTCGCTCACTCTCGAAATCAAGCATTTTACAGCAGGTTGGAGCAGCCTGTATCTCAGCACAGGAATAAGGTAGGGAAGAATTCAAATACTCATTTTGACTGCCTCCAGAAGTTAGATCAGATGGCCAATTGGATTTGGTGCTAGGTCTTTCCCTTTAGGTTTTACCCCAACAATGTTTTCATTAGTTTCGCTCACTCTCGAAATCAAGCATTTTACAGCAGGTTGGAGCAGCCTGTATCTCAGCACAGGAATAAGGTAGGGAAGAATTCTAAGGATCATTTTGACTGCCTCCAGAAGTTAGATCAGATGGCCAATTGGATTTGGTGCTAGGTCTTTCCCTTTAGGTTTTACCCCAACAATGTTTTCATTAGTTTCGCTCACTCTCGAAATCAAGCATTTTACAGCAGGTTGGAGCAGCCTGTATCTCAGCACAGGAATAAGGTAGGGAAGAATTCTAAGGATCATTTTGACTGCCTCCAGAAGTTAGATCAGATGGCCAATTGGATTTGGTGCTAGGTCTTTCCCTTTAGGTTTTACCCCAACAATGTTTTCATTAGTTTCGCTCACTCTCGAAATCAAGCATTTTACAGCAGGTTGGAGCAGCCTGTATCTCAGCACAGGAATAAGGTAGGGAAGAATTCTAAGGATCATTTTGACTGCCTCCAGAAGTTAGATCAGATGGCAAATTGGATTTGGTGCTAGGTCTTTCCCTTTAGGTTTTACCCCAACAATGTTTTCATTAGCTTCGCTCACTCTCGAAATCAAGCATTTTACAGCAGGTTGGAGCAGCCTGTATCTCAGCACAGGAATAAGGTAGGGAAGAATTCAAATACTCATTTTGACTGCCTCCAGAAGTTAGATCAGATGGCAAATTGGATTTGGTGCTAGGTCTTTCCCTTTAGGTTTTACCCCAACAATGTTTTCATTAGTTTCGCTCACTCTCGAAATCAAGCATTTTACAGCAGGTTGGAGCAGCCTGTATCTCAGCACAGGAATAAGGTAGGGAAGAATTCAAATACTCATTTTGACTGCCTCCAGAAGTTAGATCAGATGGCAAATTGGATTTGGTGCTAGGTCTTTCCCTTTAGGTTTTACCCCAACAATGTTTTCATTAGTTTCGCTCACTCTCGAAATCAAGCATTTTACAGCAGGTTGGAGCAGCCTGTATCTCAGCACAGGAATAAGGTAGGGAAGAATTCAAAGGATCATTTTGACTGCCTCCAGAAGTTAGATCAGATGGCCAATTGGATTTGGTGCTAGGTCTTTCCCTTTAGGTTTTACCCCAACAATGTTTTCATTAGTTTCGCTCACTCTCGAAATCAAGCATTTTACAGCAGGTTGGAGCAGCCTGTATCTCAGCACAGGAATAAGGTAGGGAAGAATTCTAAGGATCATTTTGACTGCCTCCAGAAGTTAGATCAGATGGCAAATTGGATTTGGTGCTAGGTCTTTCCCTTTAGGTTTTACCCCAACAATGTTTTCATTAGTTTCGCTCACTCTCGAAATCAAGCATTTTACAGCAGGTTGGAGCAGCCTGTATCTCAGCACAGGAATAAGGTAGGGAAGAATTCTAAGGATCATTTTGACTGCCTCCAGAAGTTAGATCAGATGGCCAATTGGATTTGGTGCTAGGTCTTTCCCTTGAGGTTTTACCCCAACAATGTTTTCATTAGTTTCGCTCACTCTCGAAGTCAAGCATTTTACAGCAGGTTGGAGCAGCCTGTATCTCAGCACAGGAATAAGGTAGGGAAGAATTCTAAGGATCATTTTGACTGCCTCCAGAAGTTAGATCAGATGGCCAATTGGATTTGGTGCTAGGTCTTTCCCTTTAGGTTTTACCCCAACAATGTTTTCATTAGTTTCGCTCACTCTCGAAATCAAGCATTTTACAGCAGGTTGGAGCAGCCTGTATCTCAGCACAGGAATAAGGTAGGGAAGAATTCAAATACTCATTTTGACTGCCTCCAGAAGTTAGATCAGATGGCAAATTGGATTTGGTGCTAGGTCTTTCCCTTTAGGTTTTACCCCAACAATGTTTTCATTAGTTTCGCTCACTCTCGAAATCAAGCATTTTACAGCAGGTTGGAGCAGCCTGTATCTCAGCACAGGAATAAGGTAGGGAAGAATTCTAAGGATCATTTTGACTGCCTCCAGAAGTTAGATCAGATGGCAAATTGGATTTGGTGCTAGGTCTTTCCCTTTAGGTTTTACCCCAACAATGTTTTCATTAGTTTCGCTCACTCTCGAAATCAAGCATTTTTACAGCAGGTTGGAGCAGCCTGTATCTCAGCACAGGAATAAGGTAGGGAAGAATTCTAAGGATCATTTTGACTGCCTCCAGAAGTTAGATCAGATGGCAAATTGGATTTGGTGCTAGGTCTTTCCCTTTAGGTTTTACCCCAACAATGTTTTCATTAGTTTCGCTCACTCTCGAAATCAAGCATTTTACAGCAGGTTGGAGCAGCCTGTATCTCAGCACAGGAATAAGGTAGGGAAGAATTCTAAGGATCATTTTGACTGCCTCCAGAAGTTAGATCAGATGGCAAATTGGATTTGGTGCTAGGTCTTTCCCTTTAGGTTTTACCTCAACAATGTTTTCATTAGTTTCGCTCACTCTCGAAATCAAGCATTTTACAGCAGGTTGGAGCAGCCTGTATCTCAGCACAGGAATAAGGTAGGGAAGAATTCTAAGGATCATTTTGACTGCCTCCAGAAGTTAGATCAGATGGCAAATTGGATTTGGTGCTAGGTCTTTCCCTTTAGGTTTTACCCCAACAATGTTTTCATTAGCTTCGCTCACTCTCGAAATCAAGCATTTTACAGCAGGTTGGAGCAGCCTGTATCTCAGCACAGGAATAAGGTAGGGAAGAATTCTAAGGATCATTTTGACTGCCTCCAGAAGTTAGATCAGATGGCAAATTGGATTTGGTGCTAGGTCTTTCCCTTTAGGTTTTACCCCAACAATGTTTTCATTAGTTTCGCTCACTCTCGAAATCAAGCATTTTACAGCAGGTTGGAGCAGCCTGTATCTCAGCACAGGAATAAGGTAGGGAAGAATTCTAAGGATCATTTTGACTGCCTCCAGAAGTTAGATCAGATGGCAAATTGGATTTGGTGCTAGGTCTTTCCCTTTAGGTTTTACCCCAACAATGTTTTCATTAGTTTCGCTCACTCTCGAAATCAAGCATTTTACAGCAGGTTGGAGCAGCCTGTATCTCAGCACAGGAATAAGGTAGGGAAGAATTCAAATACTCATTTTGACTGCCTCCAGAAGTTAGATCAGATGGCAAATTGGATTTGGTGCTAGGTCTTTCCCTTTAGGTTTTACCCCAACAATGTTTTCATTAGTTTCGCTCACTCTCGAAATCAAGCATTTTACAGCAGGTTGGAGCAGCCTGTATCTCAGCACAGGAATAAGGTAGGGAAGAATTCAAATACTCATTTTGACTGCCTCCAGAAGTTAGATCAAATGGCCAATTGGATTTGGTGCTAGGTCTTTCCCTTTAGGTTTTACCCCAACAATGTTTTCATTAGTTTCGCTCACTCTCGAAATCAAGCATTTTACAGCAGGTTGGAGCAGCCTGTATCTCAGCACAGGAATAAGGTAGGGAAGAATTCTAAGGATCATTTTGACTGCCTCCAGAAGTTAGATCAGATGGCAAATTGGATTTGGTGCTAGGTCTTTCCCTTTAGGTTTTACCCCAACAATGTTTTCATTAGTTTCGCTCACTCTCGAAATCAAGCATTTTACAGCAGGTTGGAGCAGCCTGTATCTCAGCACAGGAATAAGGTAGGGAAGAATTCTAAGGATCATTTTGACTGCCTCCAGAAGTTAGATCAGATGGCAAATTGGATTTGGTGCTAGGTCTTTCCCTTTAGGTTTTACCCCAACAATGTTTTCATTAGTTTCGCTCACTCTCGAAATCAAGCATTTTACAGCAGGTTGGAGCAGCCTGTATCTCAGCACAGGAATAAGGTAGGGAAGAATTCTAAGGATCATTTTGACTGCCTCCAGAAGTTAGATCAGATGGCCAATTGGATTTGGTGCTAGGTCTTTCCCTTTAGGTTTTACCCCAACAATGTTTTCATTAGTTTCGCTCACTCTCGAAATCAAGCATTTTACAGCAGGTTGGAGCAGCCTGTATCTCAGCACAGGAATAAGGTAGGGAAGAATTCAAATACTCATTTTGACTGCCTCCAGAAGTTAGATCAAATGGCCAATTGGATTTGGTGCTAGGTCTTTCCCTTTAGGTTTTACCCCAACAATGTTTTCATTAGTTTCGCTCACTCTCGAAATCAAGCATTTTACAGCAGGTTGGAGCAGCCTGTATCTCAGCACAGGAATAAGGTAGGGAAGAATTCTAAGGATCATTTTGACTGCCTCCAGAAGTTAGATCAGATGGCAAATTGGATTTGGTGCTAGGTCTTTCCTTTAGGTTTTACCCCAACAATGTTTTCATTAGTTTTCGCTCACTCTCGAAATCAAGCATTTTACAGCAGGTTGGAGCAGCCTGTATCTCAGCACAGGAATAAGGTAGGGAAGAATTCTAAGGATCATTTTGACTGCCTCCAGAAGTTAGATCAGATGGCAAATTGGATTTGGTGCTAGGTCTTTCCCTTTAGGTTTTACCCCAACAATGTTTTCATTAGTTTCGCTCACTCTCGAAATCAAGCATTTTACAGCAGGTTGGAGCAGCCTGTATCTCAGCACAGGAATAAGGTAGGGAAGAATTCTAAGGATCATTTTGACTGCCTCCAGAAGTTAGATCAGATGGCCAATTGGATTTGGTGCTAGGTCTTTCCCTTTAGGTTTTACCCCAACAATGTTTTCATTAGTTTCGCTCACTCTCGAAATCAAGCATTTTACAGCAGGTTGGAGCAGCCTGTATCTCAGCACAGGAATAAGGTAGGGAAGAATTCTAAGGATCATTTTGACTGCCTCCAGAAGTTAGATCAGATGGCAAATTGGATTTGGTGCTAGGTCTTTCCCTTTAGGTTTTACCCCAACAATGTTTTCATTAGTTTCGCTCACTCTCGAAATCAAGCATTTTACAGCAGGTTGGAGCAGCCTGTATCTCAGCACAGGAATAAGGTAGGGAAGAATTCTAAGGATCATTTTGACTGCCTCCAGAAGTTAGATCAGATGGCAAATTGGATTTGGTGCTAGGTCTTTCCCTTTAGGTTTTACCCCAACAATGTTTTCATTAGCTTCGCTCACTCTCGAAATCAAGCATTTTACAGCAGGTTGGAGCAGCCTGTATCTCAGCACAGGAATAAGGTAGGGAAGAATTCTAAGGATCATTTTGACTGCCTCCAGAAGTTAGATCAGATGGCAAATTGGATTTGGTGCTAGGTCTTTCCCTTTAGGTTTTACCCCAACAATGTTTTCATTAGTTTCGCTCACTCTCGAAATCAAGCATTTTACAGCAGGTTGGAGCAGCCTGTATCTCAGCACAGGAATAAGGTAGGGAAGAATTCTAAGGATCATTTTGACTGCCTCCAGAAGTTAGATCAGATGGCCAATTGGATTTGGTGCTAGGTCTTTCCCTTTAGGTTTTACCCCAACAATGTTTTCATTAGTTTCGCTCACTCTCGAAATCAAGCATTTTACAGCAGGTTGGAGCAGCCTGTATCTCAGCACAGGAATAAGGTAGGGAAGAATTCTAAGGATCATTTTGACTGCCTCCAGAAGTTAGATCAGATGGCAAATTGGATTTGGTGCTAGGTCTTTCCCTTTAGGTTTTACCCCAACAATGTTTTCATTAGTTTCGCTCACTCTCGAAATCAAGCATTTTACAGCAGGTTGGAGCAGCCTGTATCTCAGCACAGGAATAAGGTAGGGAAGAATTCTAAGGATCATTTTGACTGCCTCCAGAAGTTAGATCAGATGGCAAATTGGATTTGGTGCTAGGTCTTTCCCTTTAGGTTTTACCCCAACAATGTTTTCATTAGTTTCGCTCACTCTCGAAATCAAGCATTTTACAGCAGGTTGGAGCAGCCTGTATCTCAGCACAGGAATAAGGTAGGGAAGAATTCTAAGGATCATTTTGACTGCCTCCAGAAGTTAGATCAGATGGCCAATTGGATTTGGTGCTAGGTCTTTCCCTTTAGGTTTTACCCCAACAATGTTTTCATTAGTTTCGCTCACTCTCGAAATCAAGCATTTTACAGCAGGTTGGAGCAGCCTGTATCTCAGCACAGGAATAAGGTAGGGAAGAATTCTAAGGATCATTTTGACTGCCTCCAGAAGTTAGATCAGATGGCAAATTGGATTTGGTGCTAGGTCTTTCCCTTTAGGTTTTACCCCAACAATGTTTTCATTAGTTTCGCTCACTCTCGAAATCAAGCATTTTACAGCAGGTTGGAGCAGCCTGTATCTCAGCACAGGAATAAGGTAGGGAAGAATTCTAAGGATCATTTTGACTGCCTCCAGAAGTTAGATCAGATGGCAAATTGGATTTGGTGCTAGGTCTTTCCCTTTAGGTTTTACCCCAACAATGTTTTCATTAGTTTCGCTCACTCTCGAAATCAAGCATTTTACAGCAGGTTGGAGCAGCCTGTATCTCAGCACAGGAATAAGGTAGGGAAGAATTCTAAGGATCATTTTGACTGCCTCCAGAAGTTAGATCAGATGGCCAATTGGATTTGGTGCTAGGTCTTTCCCTTTAGGTTTTACCCCAACAATGTTTTCATTAGTTTCGCTCACTCTCGAAATCAAGCATTTTACAGCAGGTTGGAGCAGCCTGTATCTCAGCACAGGAATAAGGTAGGGAAGAATTCTAAGGATCATTTTGACTGCCTCCAGAAGTTAGATCAGATGGCAAATTGGATTTGGTGCTAGGTCTTTCCCTTTAGGTTTTACCCCAACAATGTTTTCATTAGTTTCGCTCACTCTCGAAATCAAGCATTTTACAGCAGGTTGGAGCAGCCTGTATCTCAGCACAGGAATAAGGTAGGGAAGAATTCTAAGGATCATTTTGACTGCCTCCAGAAGTTAGATCAGATGGCAAATTGGATTTGGTGCTAGGTCTTTCCCTTTAGGTTTTACCCCAACAATGTTTTCATTAGTTTCGCTCACTCTCGAAATCAAGCATTTTACAGCAGGTTGGAGCAGCCTGTATCTCAGCACAGGAATAAGGTAGGGAAGAATTCTAAGGATCATTTTGACTGCCTCCAGAAGTTAGATCAGATGGCCAATTGGATTTGGTGCTAGGTCTTTCCCTTTAGGTTTTACCCCAACAATGTTTTCATTAGTTTCGCTCACTCTCGAAATCAAGCATTTTACAGCAGGTTGGAGCAGCCTGTATCTCAGCACAGGAATAAGGTAGGGAAGAATTCTAAGGATCATTTTGACTGCCTCCAGAAGTTAGATCAGATGGCAAATTGGATTTGGTGCTAGGTCTTTCCCTTTAGGTTTTACCCCAACAATGTTTTCATTAGTTTCGCTCACTCTCGAAATCAAGCATTTTACAGCAGGTTGGAGCAGCCTGTATCTCAGCACAGGAATAAGGTAGGGAAGAATTCTAAGGATCATTTTGACTGCCTCCAGAAGTTAGATCAGATGGCCAATTGGATTTGGTGCTAGGTCTTTCCCTTTAGGTTTTACCCCAACAATGTTTTCATTAGTTTCGCTCACTCTCGAAATCAAGCATCTTACAGCAGGTTGGAGCAGCCTGTATCTCAGCACAGGAATAAGGTAGGGAAGAATTCTAAGGATCATTTTGACTGCCTCCAGAAGTTAGATCAGATGGCAAATTGGATTTGGTGCTAGGTCTTTCCCTTTAGGTTTTACCCCAACAATGTTTTCATTAGCTTCGCTCACTCTCGAAATCAAGCATTTTACAGCAGGTTGGAGCAGCCTGTATCTCAGCACAGGAATAAGGTAGGGAAGAATTCAAATACTCATTTTGACTGCCTCCAGAAGTTAGATCAGATGGCAAATTGGATTTGGTGCTAGGTCTTTCCCTTTAGGTTTTACCCCAACAATGTTTTCATTAGTTTCGCTCACTCTCCAAATCAAGCATTTTACAGCAGGTTGGAGCAGCCTGTATCTCAGCACAGGAATAAGGTAGGGAAGAATTCTAAGGATCATTTTGACTGCCTCCAGAAGTTAGATCAGATGGCCAATTGGATTTGGTGCTAGGTCTTTCCCTTTAGGTTTTACCCCAACAATGTTTTCATTAGTTTCGCTCACTCTCGAAATCAAGCATTTTACAGCAGGTTGGAGCAGCCTGTATCTCAGCACAGGAATAAGGTAGGGAAGAATTCAAATACTCATTTTGACTGCCTCCAGAAGTTAGATCAAATGGCCAATTGGATTTGGTGCTAGGTCTTTCCCTTTAGGTTTTACCCCAACAATGTTTTCATTAGTTTCGCTCACTCTCGAAATCAAGCATTTTACAGCAGGTTGGAGCAGCCTGTATCTCAGCACAGGAATAAGGTAGGGAAGAATTCTAAGGATCATTTTGACTGCCTCCAGAAGTTAGATCAGATGGCAAATTGGATTTGGTGCTAGGTCTTTCCCTTTAGGTTTTACCCCAACAATGTTTTCATTAGTTTCGCTCACTCTCGAAATCAAGCATTTTACAGCAGGTTGGAGCAGCCTGTATCTCAGCACAGGAATAAGGTAGGGAAGAATTCTAAGGATCATTTTGACTGCCTCCAGAAGTTAGATCAGATGGCAAATTGGATTTGGTGCTAGGTCTTTCCCTTTAGGTTTTACCCCAACAATGTTTTCATTAGTTTCGCTCACTCTCGAAATCAAGCATTTTACAGCAGGTTGGAGCAGCCTGTATCTCAGCACAGGAATAAGGTAGGGAAGAATTCTAAGGATCATTTTGACTGCCTCCAGAAGTTAGATCAGATGGCCAATTGGATTTGGTGCTAGGTCTTTCCCTTTAGGTTTTACCCCAACAATGTTTTCATTAGTTTCGCTCACTCTCGAAATCAAGCATTTTACAGCAGGTTGGAGCAGCCTGTATCTCAGCACAGGAATAAGGTAGGGAAGAATTCTAAGGATCATTTTGACTGCCTCCAGAAGTTAGATCAGATGGCAAATTGGATTTGGTGCTAGGTCTTTCCCTTTAGGTTTTACCCCAACAATGTTTTCATTAGCTTCGCTCACTCTCGAAATCAAGCATTTTACAGCAGGTTGGAGCAGCCTGTATCTCAGCACAGGAATAAGGTAGGGAAGAATTCAAATACTCATTTTGACTGCCTCCAGAAGTTAGATCAGATGGCAAATTGGATTTGGTGCTAGGTCTTTCCCTTTAGGTTTTACCCCAACAATGTTTTCATTAGTTTCGCTCACTCTCCAAATCAAGCATTTTACAGCAGGTTGGAGCAGCCTGTATCTCAGCACAGGAATAAGGTAGGGAAGAATTCTAAGGATCATTTTGACTGCCTCCAGAAGTTAGATCAGATGGCAAATTGGATTTGGTGCTAGGTCTTTCCCTTTAGGTTTTACCCCAACAATGTTTTCATTAGTTTCGCTCACTCTCGAAATCAAGCATTTTACAGCAGGTTGGAGCAGCCTGTATCTCAGCACAGGAATAAGGTAGGGAAGAATTCAAATACTCATTTTGACTGCCTCCAGAAGTTAGATCAAATGGCCAATTGGATTTGGTGCTAGGTCTTTCCCTTTAGGTTTTACCCCAACAATGTTTTCATTAGTTTCGCTCACTCTCGAAATCAAGCATTTTACAGCAGGTTGGAGCAGCCTGTATCTCAGCACAGGAATAAGGTAGGGAAGAATTCTAAGGATCATTTTGACTGCCTCCAGAAGTTAGATCAGATGGCAAATTGGATTTGGTGCTAGGTCTTTCCCTTTAGGTTTTACCCCAACAATGTTTTCATTAGTTTCGCTCACTCTCGAAATCAAGCATTTTACAGCAGGTTGGAGCAGCCTGTATCTCAGCACAGGAATAAGGTAGGGAAGAATTCTAAGGATCATTTTGACTGCCTCCAGAAGTTAGATCAGATGGCAAATTGGATTTGGTGCTAGGTCTTTCCCTTTAGGTTTTACCCCAACAATGTTTTCATTAGTTTCGCTCACTCTCGAAATCAAGCATTTTACAGCAGGTTGGAGCAGCCTGTATCTCAGCACAGGAATAAGGTAGGGAAGAATTCTAAGGATCATTTTGACTGCCTCCAGAAGTTAGATCAGATGGCCAATTGGATTTGGTGCTAGGTCTTTCCCTTTAGGTTTTACCCCAACAATGTTTTCATTAGTTTCGCTCACTCTCGAAATCAAGCATTTTACAGCAGGTTGGAGCAGCCTGTATCTCAGCACAGGAATAAGGTAGGGAAGAATTCTAAGGATCATTTTGACTGCCTCCAGAAGTTAGATCAGATGGCAAATTGGATTTGGTGCTAGGTCTTTCCCTTTAGGTTTTACCCCAACAATGTTTTCATTAGTTTCGCTCACTCTCGAAATCAAGCATTTTACAGCAGGTTGGAGCAGCCTGTATCTCAGCACAGGAATAAGGTAGGGAAGAATTCTAAGGATCATTTTGACTGCCTCCAGAAGTTAGATCAGATGGCAAATTGGATTTGGTGCTAGGTCTTTCCCTTTAGGTTTTACCCCAACAATGTTTTCATTAGTTTCGCTCACTCTCGAAATCAAGCATTTTACAGCAGGTTGGAGCAGCCTGTATCTCAGCACAGGAATAAGGTAGGGAAGAATTCTAAGGATCATTTTGACTGCCTCCAGAAGTTAGATCAGATGGCCAATTGGATTTGGTGCTAGGTCTTTCCCTTTAGGTTTTACCCCAACAATGTTTTCATTAGTTTCGCTCACTCTCGAAATCAAGCATTTTACAGCAGGTTGGAGCAGCCTGTATCTCAGCACAGGAATAAGGTAGGGAAGAATTCTAAGGATCATTTTGACTGCCTCCAGAAGTTAGATCAGATGGCAAATTGGATTTGGTGCTAGGTCTTTCCCTTTAGGTTTTACCCCAACAATGTTTTCATTAGCTTCGCTCACTCTCGAAATCAAGCATTTTACAGCAGGTTGGAGCAGCCTGTATCTCAGCACAGGAATAAGGTAGGGAAGAATTCAAATACTCATTTTGACTGCCTCCAGAAGTTAGATCAGATGGCAAATTGGATTTGGTGCTAGGTCTTTCCCTTTAGGTTTTACCCCAACAATGTTTTCATTAGTTTCGCTCACTCTCCAAATCAAGCATTTTACAGCAGGTTGGAGCAGCCTGTATCTCAGCACAGGAATAAGGTAGGGAAGAATTCTAAGGATCATTTTGACTGCCTCCAGAAGTTAGATCAGATGGCAAATTGGATTTGGTGCTAGGTCTTTCCCTTTAGGTTTTACCCCAACAATGTTTTCATTAGTTTCGCTCACTCTCGAAATCAAGCATTTTACAGCAGGTTGGAGCAGCCTGTATCTCAGCACAGGAATAAGGTAGGGAAGAATTCAAATACTCATTTTGACTGCCTCCAGAAGTTAGATCAAATGGCCAATTGGATTTGGTGCTAGGTCTTTCCCTTTAGGTTTTACCCCAACAATGTTTTCATTAGTTTCGCTCACTCTCGAAATCAAGCATTTTACAGCAGGTTGGAGCAGCCTGTATCTCAGCACAGGAATAAGGTAGGGAAGAATTCTAAGGATCATTTTGACTGCCTCCAGAAGTTAGATCAGATGGCAAATTGGATTTGGTGCTAGGTCTTTCCCTTTAGGTTTTACCCCAACAATGTTTTCATTAGTTTCGCTCACTCTCGAAATCAAGCATTTTACAGCAGGTTGGAGCAGCCTGTATCTCAGCACAGGAATAAGGTAGGGAAGAATTCTAAGGATCATTTTGACTGCCTCCAGAAGTTAGATCAGATGGCAAATTGGATTTGGTGCTAGGTCTTTCCCTTTAGGTTTTACCCCAACAATGTTTTCATTAGTTTCGCTCACTCTCGAAATCAAGCATTTTACAGCAGGTTGGAGCAGCCTGTATCTCAGCACAGGAATAAGGTAGGGAAGAATTCTAAGGATCATTTTGACTGCCTCCAGAAGTTAGATCAGATGGCCAATTGGATTTGGTGCTAGGTCTTTCCCTTTAGGTTTTACCCCAACAATGTTTTCATTAGTTTCGCTCACTCTCGAAATCAAGCATTTTACAGCAGGTTGGAGCAGCCTGTATCTCAGCACAGGAATAAGGTAGGGAAGAATTCTAAGGATCATTTTGACTGCCTCCAGAAGTTAGATCAGATGGCAAATTGGATTTGGTGCTAGGTCTTTCCCTTTAGGTTTTACCCCAACAATGTTTTCATTAGTTTCGCTCACTCTCGAAATCAAGCATTTTACAGCAGGTTGGAGCAGCCTGTATCTCAGCACAGGAATAAGGTAGGGAAGAATTCTAAGGATCATTTTGACTGCCTCCAGAAGTTAGATCAGATGGCAAATTGGATTTGGTGCTAGGTCTTTCCCTTTAGGTTTTACCCCAACAATGTTTTCATTAGCTTCGCTCACTCTCGAAATCAAGCATTTTACAGCAGGTTGGAGCAGCCTGTATCTCAGCACAGGAATAAGGTAGGGAAGAATTCTAAGGATCATTTTGACTGCCTCCAGAAGTTAGATCAGATGGCAAATTGGATTTGGTGCTAGGTCTTTCCCTTTAGGTTTTACCCCAACAATGTTTTCATTAGTTTCGCTCACTCTCGAAATCAAGCATTTTACAGCAGGTTGGAGCAGCCTGTATCTCAGCACAGGAATAAGGTAGGGAAGAATTCTAAGGATCATTTTGACTGCCTCCAGAAGTTAGATCAGATGGCCAATTGGATTTGGTGCTAGGTCTTTCCCTTTAGGTTTTACCCCAACAATGTTTTCATTAGTTTCGCTCACTCTCGAAATCAAGCATTTTACAGCAGGTTGGAGCAGCCTGTATCTCAGCACAGGAATAAGGTAGGGAAGAATTCTAAGGATCATTTTGACTGCCTCCAGAAGTTAGATCAGATGGCAAATTGGATTTGGTGCTAGGTCTTTCCCTTTAGGTTTTACCCCAACAATGTTTTCATTAGTTTCGCTCACTCTCGAAATCAAGCATTTTACAGCAGGTTGGAGCAGCCTGTATCTCAGCACAGGAATAAGGTAGGGAAGAATTCTAAGGATCATTTTGACTGCCTCCAGAAGTTAGATCAGATGGCAAATTGGATTTGGTGCTAGGTCTTTCCCTTTAGGTTTTACCCCAACAATGTTTTCATTAGTTTCGCTCACTCTCGAAATCAAGCATTTTACAGCAGGTTGGAGCAGCCTGTATCTCAGCACAGGAATAAGGTAGGGAAGAATTCTAAGGATCATTTTGACTGCCTCCAGAAGTTAGATCAGATGGCCAATTGGATTTGGTGCTAGGTCTTTCCCTTTAGGTTTTACCCCAACAATGTTTTCATTAGTTTCGCTCACTCTCGAAATCAAGCATTTTACAGCAGGTTGGAGCAGCCTGTATCTCAGCACAGGAATAAGGTAGGGAAGAATTCTAAGGATCATTTTGACTGCCTCCAGAAGTTAGATCAGATGGCAAATTGGATTTGGTGCTAGGTCTTTCCCTTTAGGTTTTACCCCAACAATGTTTTCATTAGTTTCGCTCACTCTCGAAATCAAGCATTTTACAGCAGGTTGGAGCAGCCTGTATCTCAGCACAGGAATAAGGTAGGGAAGAATTCTAAGGATCATTTTGACTGCCTCCAGAAGTTAGATCAGATGGCAAATTGGATTTGGTGCTAGGTCTTTCCCTTTAGGTTTTACCCCAACAATGTTTTCATTAGTTTCGCTCACTCTCGAAATCAAGCATTTTACAGCAGGTTGGAGCAGCCTGTATCTCAGCACAGGAATAAGGTAGGGAAGAATTCTAAGGATCATTTTGACTGCCTCCAGAAGTTAGATCAGATGGCCAATTGGATTTGGTGCTAGGTCTTTCCCTTTAGGTTTTACCCCAACAATGTTTTCATTAGTTTCGCTCACTCTCGAAATCAAGCATTTTACAGCAGGTTGGAGCAGCCTGTATCTCAGCACAGGAATAAGGTAGGGAAGAATTCTAAGGATCATTTTGACTGCCTCCAGAAGTTAGATCAGATGGCAAATTGGATTTGGTGCTAGGTCTTTCCCTTTAGGTTTTACCCCAACAATGTTTTCATTAGTTTCGCTCACTCTCGAAATCAAGCATTTTACAGCAGGTTGGAGCAGCCTGTATCTCAGCACAGGAATAAGGTAGGGAAGAATTCTAAGGATCATTTTGACTGCCTCCAGAAGTTAGATCAGATGGCAAATTGGATTTGGTGCTAGGTCTTTCCCTTTAGGTTTTACCCCAACAATGTTTTCATTAGTTTCGCTCACTCTCGAAATCAAGCATTTTACAGCAGGTTGGAGCAGCCTGTATCTCAGCACAGGAATAAGGTAGGGAAGAATTCTAAGGATCATTTTGACTGCCTCCAGAAGTTAGATCAGATGGCCAATTGGATTTGGTGCTAGGTCTTTCCCTTTAGGTTTTACCCCAACAATGTTTTCATTAGTTTCGCTCACTCTCGAAATCAAGCATTTTACAGCAGGTTGGAGCAGCCTGTATCTCAGCACAGGAATAAGGTAGGGAAGAATTCTAAGGATCATTTTGACTGCCTCCAGAAGTTAGATCAGATGGCAAATTGGATTTGGTGCTAGGTCTTTCCCTTTAGGTTTTACCCCAACAATGTTTTCATTAGTTTCGCTCACTCTCGAAATCAAGCATTTTACAGCAGGTTGGAGCAGCCTGTATCTCAGCACAGGAATAAGGTAGGGAAGAATTCTAAGGATCATTTTGACTGCCTCCAGAAGTTAGATCAGATGGCCAATGGAATTTGGTGCTAGGTCTTTCCCTTTAGGTTTTACCCCAACAATGTTTTCATTAGTTTCGCTCACTCTCGAAATCAAGCATCTTACAGCAGGTTGGAGCAGCCTGTATCTCAGCACAGGAATAAGGTAGGGAAGAATTCTAAGGATCATTTTGACTGCCTCCAGAAGTTAGATCAGATGGCAAATTGGATTTGGTGCTAGGTCTTTCCCTTTAGGTTTTACCCCAACAATGTTTTCATTAGCTTCGCTCACTCTCGAAATCAAGCATTTTACAGCAGGTTGGAGCAGCCTGTATCTCAGCACAGGAATAAGGTAGGGAAGAATTCAAATACTCATTTTGACTGCCTCCAGAAGTTAGATCAGATGGCAAATTGGATTTGGTGCTAGGTCTTTCCCTTTAGGTTTTACCCCAACAATGTTTTCATTAGTTTCGCTCACTCTCCAAATCAAGCATTTTACAGCAGGTTGGAGCAGCCTGTATCTCAGCACAGGAATAAGGTAGGGAAGAATTCTAAGGATCATTTTGACTGCCTCCAGAAGTTAGATCAGATGGCAAATTGGATTTGGTGCTAGGTCTTTCCCTTTAGGTTTTACCCCAACAATGTTTTCATTAGTTTCGCTCACTCTCGAAATCAAGCATTTTACAGCAGGTTGGAGCAGCCTGTATCTCAGCACAGGAATAAGGTAGGGAAGAATTCAAATACTCATTTTGACTGCCTCCAGAAGTTAGATCAAATGGCCAATTGGATTTGGTGCTAGGTCTTTCCCTTTAGGTTTTACCCCAACAATGTTTTCATTAGTTTCGCTCACTCTCGAAATCAAGCATTTTACAGCAGGTTGGAGCAGCCTGTATCTCAGCACAGGAATAAGGTAGGGAAGAATTCTAAGGATCATTTTGACTGCCTCCAGAAGTTAGATCAGATGGCAAATTGGATTTGGTGCTAGGTCTTTCCCTTTAGGTTTTACCCCAACAATGTTTTCATTAGTTTCGCTCACTCTCGAAATCAAGCATTTTACAGCAGGTTGGAGCAGCCTGTATCTCAGCACAGGAATAAGGTAGGGAAGAATTCTAAGGATCATTTTGACTGCCTCCAGAAGTTAGATCAGATGGCAAATTGGATTTGGTGCTAGGTCTTTCCCTTTAGGTTTTACCCCAACAATGTTTTCATTAGTTTCGCTCACTCTCGAAATCAAGCATTTTACAGCAGGTTGGAGCAGCCTGTATCTCAGCACAGGAATAAGGTAGGGAAGAATTCTAAGGATCATTTTGACTGCCTCCAGAAGTTAGATCAGATGGCCAATTGGATTTGGTGCTAGGTCTTTCCCTTTAGGTTTTACCCCAACAATGTTTTCATTAGTTTCGCTCACTCTCGAAATCAAGCATTTTACAGCAGGTTGGAGCAGCCTGTATCTCAGCACAGGAATAAGGTAGGGAAGAATTCTAAGGATCATTTTGACTGCCTCCAGAAGTTAGATCAGATGGCAAATTGGATTTGGTGCTAGGTCTTTCCCTTTAGGTTTTACCCCAACAATGTTTTCATTAGTTTCGCTCACTCTCGAAATCAAGCATTTTACAGCAGGTTGGAGCAGCCTGTATCTCAGCACAGGAATAAGGTAGGGAAGAATTCTAAGGATCATTTTGACTGCCTCCAGAAGTTAGATCAGATGGCAAATTGGATTTGGTGCTAGGTCTTTCCCTTTAGGTTTTACCCCAACAATGTTTTCATTAGTTTCGCTCACTCTCGAAATCAAGCATTTTACAGCAGGTTGGAGCAGCCTGTATCTCAGCACAGGAATAAGGTAGGGAAGAATTCTAAGGATCATTTTGACTGCCTCCAGAAGTTAGATCAGATGGCCAATTGGATTTGGTGCTAGGTCTTTCCCTTTAGGTTTTACCCCAACAATGTTTTCATTAGTTTCGCTCACTCTCGAAATCAAGCATTTTACAGCAGGTTGGAGCAGCCTGTATCTCAGCACAGGAATAAGGTAGGGAAGAATTCTAAGGATCATTTTGACTGCCTCCAGAAGTTAGATCAGATGGCCAATTGGATTTGGTGCTAGGTCTTTCCCTTTAGGTTTTACCCCAACAATGTTTTCATTAGTTTCGCTCACTCTCGAAATCAAGCATTTTACAGCAGGTTGGAGCAGCCTGTATCTCAGCACAGGAATAAGGTAGGGAAGAATTCTAAGGATCATTTTGACTGCCTCCAGAAGTTAGATCAGATGGCAAATTGGATTTGGTGCTAGGTCTTTCCCTTTAGGTTTTACCCCAACAATGTTTTCATTAGTTTCGCTCACTCTCGAAATCAAGCATTTTACAGCAGGTTGGAGCAGCCTGTATCTCAGCACAGGAATAAGGTAGGGAAGAATTCTAAGGATCATTTTGACTGCCTCCAGAAGTTAGATCAGATGGCAAATTGGATTTGGTGCTAGGTCTTTCCCTTTAGGTTTTACCCCAACAATGTTTTCATTAGCTTCGCTCACTCTCGAAATCAAGCATTTTACAGCAGGTTGGAGCAGCCTGTATCTCAGCACAGGAATAAGGTAGGGAAGAATTCAAATACTCATTTTGACTGCCTCCAGAAGTTAGATCAGATGGCAAATTGGATTTGGTGCTAGGTCTTTCCCTTTAGGTTTTACCCCAACAATGTTTTCATTAGTTTCGCTCACTCTCGAAATCAAGCATTTTACAGCAGGTTGGAGCAGCCTGTATCTCAGCACAGGAATAAGGTAGGGAAGAATTCTAAGGATCATTTTGACTGCCTCCAGAAGTTAGATCAGATGGCAAATTGGATTTGGTGCTAGGTCTTTCCCTTTAGGTTTTACCCCAACAATGTTTTCATTAGTTTCGCTCACTCTCGAAATCAAGCATTTTACAGCAGGTTGGAGCAGCCTGTATCTCAGCACAGGAATAAGGTAGGGAAGAATTCTAAGGATCATTTTGACTGCCTCCAGAAGTTAGATCAGATGGCAAATTGGATTTGGTGCTAGGTCTTTCCCTTTAGGTTTTACCCCAACAATGTTTTCATTAGCTTCGCTCACTCTCGAAATCAAGCATTTTACAGCAGGTTGGAGCAGCCTGTATCTCAGCACAGGAATAAGGTAGGGAAGAATTCAAATACTCATTTTGACTGCCTCCAGAAGTTAGATCAGATGGCAAATTGGATTTGGTGCTAGGTCTTTCCCTTTAGGTTTTACCCCAACAATGTTTTCATTAGTTTCGCTCACTCTCGAAATCAAGCATTTTACAGCAGGTTGGAGCAGCCTGTATCTCAGCACAGGAATAAGGTAGGGAAGAATTCTAAGGATCATTTTGACTGCCTCCAGAAGTTAGATCAGATGGCAAATTGGATTTGG
The DNA here is from genome assembly GCF_026170545.1 of Melanerpes formicivorus. Lineage (NCBI taxonomy): Eukaryota > Metazoa > Chordata > Aves > Piciformes > Picidae > Melanerpes > Melanerpes formicivorus. The sequence goes on from NW_027143784.1 coordinate 22,482, forward strand.
TGCTAGGTCTTTCCCTTTAGGTTTTACCCCAACAATGTTTTCATTAGTTTCGCTCACTCTCGAAATCAAGCATTTTACAGCAGGTTGGAGCAGCCTGTATCTCAGCACAGGAATAAGGTAGGGAAGAATTCAAATACTCATTTTGACTGCCTCCAGAAGTTAGATCAGATGGCAAATTGGATTTGGTGCTAGGTCTTTCCCTTTAGGTTTTACCCCAACAATGTTTTCATTAGTTTCGCTCACTCTCGAAATCAAGCATTTTACAGCAGGTTGGAGCAGCCTGTATCTCAGCACAGGAATAAGGTAGGGAAGAATTCTAAGGATCATTTTGACTGCCTCCAGAAGTTAGATCAGATGGCAAATTGGATTTGGTGCTAGGTCTTTCCCTTTAGGTTTTACCCCAACAATGTTTTCATTAGTTTCGCTCACTCTCGAAATCAAGCATTTTACAGCAGGTTGGAGCAGCCTGTATCTCAGCACAGGAATAAGGTAGGGAAGAATTCTAAGGATCATTTTGACTGCCTCCAGAAGTTAGATCAGATGGCAAATTGGATTTGGTGCTAGGTCTTTCCCTTTAGGTTTTACCCCAACAATGTTTTCATTAGTTTCGCTCACTCTCGAAATCAAGCATTTTACAGCAGGTTGGAGCAGCCTGTATCTCAGCACAGGAATAAGGTAGGGAAGAATTCAAATACTCATTTTGACTGCCTCCAGAAGTTAGATCAGATGGCAAATTGGATTTGGTGCTAGGTCTTTCCCTTTAGGTTTTACCCCAACAATGTTTTCATTAGTTTCGCTCACTCTCGAAATCAAGCATTTTACAGCAGGTTGGAGCAGCCTGTATCTCAGCACAGGAATAAGGTAGGGAAGAATTCTAAGGATCATTTTGACTGCCTCCAGAAGTTAGATCAGATGGCAAATTGGATTTGGTGCTAGGTCTTTCCCTTTAGGTTTTACCCCAACAATGTTTTCATTAGTTTCGCTCACTCTCGAAATCAAGCATTTTACAGCAGGTTGGAGCAGCCTGTATCTCAGCACAGGAATAAGGTAGGGAAGAATTCTAAGGATCATTTTGACTGCCTCCAGAAGTTAGATCAGATGGCAAATTGGATTTGGTGCTAGGTCTTTCCCTTTAGGTTTTACCCCAACAATGTTTTCATTAGTTTCGCTCACTCTCGAAATCAAGCATTTTACAGCAGGTTGGAGCAGCCTGTATCTCAGCACAGGAATAAGGTAGGGAAGAATTCAAATACTCATTTTGACTGCCTCCAGAAGTTAGATCAGATGGCAAATTGGATTTGGTGCTAGGTCTTTCCCTTTAGGTTTTACCCCAACAATGTTTTCATTAGTTTCGCTCACTCTCGAAATCAAGCATTTTACAGCAGGTTGGAGCAGCCTGTATCTCAGCACAGGAATAAGGTAGGGAAGAATTCTAAGGATCATTTTGACTGCCTCCAGAAGTTAGATCAGATGGCAAATTGGATTTGGTGCTAGGTCTTTCCCTTTAGGTTTTACCCCAACAATGTTTTCATTAGCTTCGCTCACTCTCGAAATCAAGCATTTTACAGCAGGTTGGAGCAGCCTGTATCTCAGCACAGGAATAAGGTAGGGAAGAATTCAAATACTCATTTTGACTGCCTCCAGAAGTTAGATCAGATGGCAAATTGGATTTGGTGCTAGGTCTTTCCCTTTAGGTTTTACCCCAACAATGTTTTCATTAGTTTCGCTCACTCTCGAAATCAAGCATTTTACAGCAGGTTGGAGCAGCCTGTATCTCAGCACAGGAATAAGGTAGGGAAGAATTCTAAGGATCATTTTGACTGCCTCCAGAAGTTAGATCAGATGGCAAATTGGATTTGGTGCTAGGTCTTTCCCTTTAGGTTTTACCCCAACAATGTTTTCATTAGTTTCGCTCACTCTCGAAATCAAGCATTTTACAGCAGGTTGGAGCAGCCTGTATCTCAGCACAGGAATAAGGTAGGGAAGAATTCTAAGGATCATTTTGACTGCCTCCAGAAGTTAGATCAGATGGCAAATTGGATTTGGTGCTAGGTCTTTCCCTTTAGGTTTTACCCCAACAATGTTTTCATTAGTTTCGCTCACTCTCGAAATCAAGCATTTTACAGCAGGTTGGAGCAGCCTGTATCTCAGCACAGGAATAAGGTAGGGAAGAATTCTAAGGATCATTTTGACTGCCTCCAGAAGTTAGATCAGATGGCAAATTGGATTTGGTGCTAGGTCTTTCCCTTTAGGTTTTACCCCAACAATGTTTTCATTAGCTTCGCTCACTCTCGAAATCAAGCATTTTACAGCAGGTTGGAGCAGCCTGTATCTCAGCACAGGAATAAGGTAGGGAAGAATTCAAATACTCATTTTGACTGCCTCCAGAAGTTAGATCAGATGGCAAATTGGATTTGGTGCTAGGTCTTTCCCTTTAGGTTTTACCCCAACAATGTTTTCATTAGTTTCGCTCACTCTCGAAATCAAGCATTTTACAGCAGGTTGGAGCAGCCTGTATCTCAGCACAGGAATAAGGTAGGGAAGAATTCTAAGGATCATTTTGACTGCCTCCAGAAGTTAGATCAGATGGCAAATTGGATTTGGTGCTAGGTCTTTCCCTTTAGGTTTTACCCCAACAATGTTTTCATTAGTTTCGCTCACTCTCGAAATCAAGCATTTTACAGCAGGTTGGAGCAGCCTGTATCTCAGCACAGGAATAAGGTAGGGAAGAATTCTAAGGATCATTTTGACTGCCTCCAGAAGTTAGATCAGATGGCAAATTGGATTTGGTGCTAGGTCTTTCCCTTTAGGTTTTACCCCAACAATGTTTTCATTAGCTTCGCTCACTCTCGAAATCAAGCATTTTACAGCAGGTTGGAGCAGCCTGTATCTCAGCACAGGAATAAGGTAGGGAAGAATTCAAATACTCATTTTGACTGCCTCCAGAAGTTAGATCAGATGGCAAATTGGATTTGGTGCTAGGTCTTTCCCTTTAGGTTTTACCCCAACAATGTTTTCATTAGTTTCGCTCACTCTCGAAATCAAGCATTTTACAGCAGGTTGGAGCAGCCTGTATCTCAGCACAGGAATAAGGTAGGGAAGAATTCTAAGGATCATTTTGACTGCCTCCAGAAGTTAGATCAGATGGCAAATTGGATTTGGTGCTAGGTCTTTCCCTTTAGGTTTTACCCCAACAATGTTTTCATTAGTTTCGCTCACTCTCGAAATCAAGCATTTTACAGCAGGTTGGAGCAGCCTGTATCTCAGCACAGGAATAAGGTAGGGAAGAATTCAAATACTCATTTTGACTGCCTCCAGAAGTTAGATCAGATGGCAAATTGGATTTGGTGCTAGGTCTTTCCCTTTAGGTTTTACCCCAACAATGTTTTCATTAGTTTCGCTCACTCTCGAAATCAAGCATTTTACAGCAGGTTGGAGCAGCCTGTATCTCAGCACAGGAATAAGGTAGGGAAGAATTCTAAGGATCATTTTGACTGCCTCCAGAAGTTAGATCAGATGGCAAATTGGATTTGGTGCTAGGTCTTTCCCTTTAGGTTTTACCCCAACAATGTTTTCATTAGTTTCGCTCACTCTCGAAATCAAGCATTTTACAGCAGGTTGGAGCAGCCTGTATCTCAGCACAGGAATAAGGTAGGGAAGAATTCTAAGGATCATTTTGACTGCCTCCAGAAGTTAGATCAGATGGCAAATTGGATTTGGTGCTAGGTCTTTCCCTTTAGGTTTTACCCCAACAATGTTTTCATTAGTTTCGCTCACTCTCGAAATCAAGCATTTTACAGCAGGTTGGAGCAGCCTGTATCTCAGCACAGGAATAAGGTAGGGAAGAATTCAAATACTCATTTTGACTGCCTCCAGAAGTTAGATCAGATGGCAAATTGGATTTGGTGCTAGGTCTTTCCCTTTAGGTTTTACCCCAACAATGTTTTCATTAGTTTCGCTCACTCTCGAAATCAAGCATTTTACAGCAGGTTGGAGCAGCCTGTATCTCAGCACAGGAATAAGGTAGGGAAGAATTCTAAGGATCATTTTGACTGCCTCCAGAAGTTAGATCAGATGGCAAATTGGATTTGGTGCTAGGTCTTTCCCTTTAGGTTTTACCCCAACAATGTTTTCATTAGCTTCGCTCACTCTCGAAATCAAGCATTTTACAGCAGGTTGGAGCAGCCTGTATCTCAGCACAGGAATAAGGTAGGGAAGAATTCAAATACTCATTTTGACTGCCTCCAGAAGTTAGATCAGATGGCAAATTGGATTTGGTGCTAGGTCTTTCCCTTTAGGTTTTACCCCAACAATGTTTTCATTAGTTTCGCTCACTCTCGAAATCAAGCATTTTACAGCAGGTTGGAGCAGCCTGTATCTCAGCACAGGAATAAGGTAGGGAAGAATTCTAAGGATCATTTTGACTGCCTCCAGAAGTTAGATCAGATGGCAAATTGGATTTGGTGCTAGGTCTTTCCCTTTAGGTTTTACCCCAACAATGTTTTCATTAGTTTCGCTCACTCTCGAAATCAAGCATTTTACAGCAGGTTGGAGCAGCCTGTATCTCAGCACAGGAATAAGGTAGGGAAGAATTCTAAGGATCATTTTGACTGCCTCCAGAAGTTAGATCAGATGGCAAATTGGATTTGGTGCTAGGTCTTTCCCTTTAGGTTTTACCCCAACAATGTTTTCATTAGTTTCGCTCACTCTCGAAATCAAGCATTTTACAGCAGGTTGGAGCAGCCTGTATCTCAGCACAGGAATAAGGTAGGGAAGAATTCTAAGGATCATTTTGACTGCCTCCAGAAGTTAGATCAGATGGCAAATTGGATTTGGTGCTAGGTCTTTCCCTTTAGGTTTTACCCCAACAATGTTTTCATTAGTTTCGCTCACTCTCGAAATCAAGCATTTTACAGCAGGTTGGAGCAGCCTGTATCTCAGCACAGGAATAAGGTAGGGAAGAATTCTAAGGATCATTTTGACTGCCTCCAGAAGTTAGATCAGATGGCAAATTGGATTTGGTGCTAGGTCTTTCCCTTTAGGTTTTACCCCAACAATGTTTTCATTAGTTTCGCTCACTCTCGAAATCAAGCATTTTACAGCAGGTTGGAGCAGCCTGTATCTCAGCACAGGAATAAGGTAGGGAAGAATTCTAAGGATCATTTTGACTGCCTCCAGAAGTTAGATCAGATGGCCAATTGGATTTGGTGCTAGGTCTTTCCCTTTAGGTTTTACCCCAACAATGTTTTCATTAGTTTCGCTCACTCTCGAAATCAAGCATTTTACAGCAGGTTGGAGCAGCCTGTATCTCGGCACAGGAATAAGGTAGGGAAGAATTCTAAGGATCATTTTGACTGCCTCCAGAAGTTAGATCAGATGGCAAATTGGATTTGGTGCTAGGTCTTTCCCTTTAGGTTTTACCCCAACAATGTTTTCATTAGTTTCGCTCACTCTCGAAATCAAGCATTTTACAGCAGGTTGGAGCAGCCTGTATCTCAGCACAGGAATAAGGTAGGGAAGAATTCTAAGGATCATTTTGACTGCCTCCAGAAGTTAGATCAGATGGCAAATTGGATTTGGTGCTAGGTCTTTCCCTTTAGGTTTTACCCCAACAATGTTTTCATTAGCTTCGCTCACTCTCGAAATCAAGCATTTTACAGCAGGTTGGAGCAGCCTGTATCTCAGCACAGGAATAAGGTAGGGAAGAATTCAAATACTCATTTTGACTGCCTCCAGAAGTTAGATCAGATGGCAAATTGGATTTGGTGCTAGGTCTTTCCCTTTAGGTTTTACCCCAACAATGTTTTCATTAGTTTCGCTCACTCTCGAAATCAAGCATTTTACAGCAGGTTGGAGCAGCCTGTATCTCAGCACAGGAATAAGGTAGGGAAGAATTCTAAGGATCATTTTGACTGCCTCCAGAAGTTAGATCAGATGGCCAATTGGATTTGGTGCTAGGTCTTTCCCTTTAGGTTTTACCCCAACAATGTTTTCATTAGTTTCGCTCACTCTCGAAATCAAGCATTTTACAGCAGGTTGGAGCAGCCTGTATCTCAGCACAGGAATAAGGTAGGGAAGAATTCTAAGGATCATTTTGACTGCCTCCAGAAGTTAGATCAGATGGCAAATTGGATTTGGTGCTAGGTCTTTCCCTTTAGGTTTTACCCCAACAATGTTTTCATTAGTTTCGCTCACTCTCGAAATCAAGCATTTTACAGCAGGTTGGAGCAGCCTGTATCTCAGCACAGGAATAAGGTAGGGAAGAATTCTAAGGATCATTTTGACTGCCTCCAGAAGTTAGATCAGATGGCAAATTGGATTTGGTGCTAGGTCTTTCCCTTTAGGTTTTACCCCAACAATGTTTTCATTAGTTTCGCTCACTCTCCAAATCAAGCATTTTACAGCAGGTTGGAGCAGCCTGTATCTCAGCACAGGAATAAGGTAGGGAAGAATTCTAAGGATCATTTTGACTGCCTCCAGAAGTTAGATCAGATGGCAAATTGGATTTGGTGCTAGGTCTTTCCCTTTAGGTTTTACCCCAACAATGTTTTCATTAGTTTCGCTCACTCTCGAAATCAAGCATTTTACAGCAGGTTGGAGCAGCCTGTATCTCAGCACAGGAATAAAGTAGGGAAGAATTCTAAGGATCATTTTGACTGCCGCCAGAAGTTAGATCAGATGGCAAATTGGATTTGGTGCTAGGTCTTTCCCTTTAGGTTTTACCCCAACAATGTTTTCATTAGTTTCGCTCACTCTCGAAATCAAGCATTTTACAGCAGGTTGGAGCAGCCTGTATCTCAGCACAGGAATAAGGTAGGGAAGAATTCAAAGGATCATTTTGACTGCCTCCAGAAGTTAGATCAGATGGCAAATTGGATTTGGTGCTAGGTCTTTCCCTTTAGGTTTTACCCCAACAATGTTTTCATTAGTTTCGCTCACTCTCGAAATCAAGCATTTTACAGCAGGTTGGAGCAGCCTGTATCTCAGCACAGGAATAAGGTAGGGAATAATTCAAATACTCATTTTGACTGCCTCCAGAAGTTAGATCAGATGGCAAATTGGATTTGGTGCTAGGTCTTTCCCTTTAGGTTTTACCCCAACAATGTTTTCATTAGTTTCGCTCACTCTCGAAATCAAGCATTTTACAGCCGGTTGGAGCAGCCTGTATCTCAGCACAGGAATAAGGTAGGGAAGAATTCTAAGGATCATTTTGACTGCCTCCAGAAGTTAGATCAGATGGCCAATTGGATTTGGTGCTAGGTCTTTCCCTTTAGGTTTTACCCCAACAATGTTTTCATTAGTTTCGCTCACTCTCGAAATCAAGCATTTTACAGCAGGTTGGAGCAGCCTGTATCTCAGCACAGGAATAAGGTAGGGAAGAATTCTAAGGATCATTTTGACTGCCTCCAGAAGTTAGATCAGATGGCCAATTGGATTTGGTGCTAGGTCTTTCCCTTTAGGTTTTACCCCAACAATGTTTTCATTAGTTTCGCTCACTCTCGAAATCAAGCATTTTACAGCAGGTTGGAGCAGCCTGTATCTCAGCACAGGAATAAGGTAGGGAAGAATTCAAATACTCATTTTGACTGCCTCCAGAAGTTAGATCAGATGGCCAATTGGATTTGGTGCTAGGTCTTTCCCTTTAGGTTTTACCCCAACAATGTTTTCATTAGTTTCGCTCACTCTCGAAATCAAGCATTTTACAGCAGGTTGGAGCAGCCTGTATCTCAGCACAGGAATAAGGTAGGGAAGAATTCTAAGGATCATTTTGACTGCCTCCAGAAGTTAGATCAGATGGCAAATTGGATTTGGTGCTAGGTCTTTCCCTTTAGGTTTTACCCCAACAATGTTTTCATTAGTTTCGCTCACTCTCGAAATCAAGCATTTTACAGCAGGTTGGAGCAGCCTGTATCTCAGCACAGGAATAAGGTAGGGAAGAATTCTAAGGATCATTTTGACTGCCTCCAGAAGTTAGATCAGATGGCAAATTGGATTTGGTGCTAGGTCTTTCCCTTTAGGTTTTACCCCAACAATGTTTTCATTAGTTTCGCTCACTCTCGAAATCAAGCATTTTACAGCAGGTTGGAGCAGCCTGTATCTCAGCACAGGAATAAGGTAGGGAAGAATTCTAAGGATCATTTTGACTGCCTCCAGAAGTTAGATCAGATGGCAAATTGGATTTGGTGCTAGGTCTTTCCCTTTAGGTTTTACCCCAACAATGTTTTCATTAGTTTCGCTCACTCTCGAAATCAAGCATTTTACAGCAGGTTGGAGCAGCCTGTATCTCAGCACAGGAATAAGGTAGGGAAGAATTCTAAGGATCATTTTGACTGCCTCCAGAAGTTAGATCAGATGGCAAATTGGATTTGGTGCTAGGTCTTTCCCTTTAGGTTTTACCCCAACAATGTTTTCATTAGTTTCGCTCACTCTCGAAATCAAGCATTTTACAGCAGGTTGGAGCAGCCTGTATCTCAGCACAGGAATAAGGTAGGGAAGAATTCTAAGGATCATTTTGACTGCCTCCAGAAGTTATATCAGATGGCAAATTGGATTTGGTGCTAGGTCTTTCCCTTTAGGTTTTACCCCAACAATGTTTTCATTAGTTTCGCTCACTCTCGAAATCAAACATTTTACAGCAGGTTGGAGCAGCCTGTATCTCAGCACAGGAATAAGGTAGGGAAGAATTCTAAGGATCATTTTGACTGCCTCCAGAAGTTAGATCAGATGGCAAATTGGATTTGGTGCTAGGTCTTTCCCTTTAGGTTTTACCCCAACAATGTTTTCATTAGTTTCGCTCACTCTCGAAATCAAGCATTTTACAGCAGGTTGGAGCAGCCTGTATCTCAGCACAGGAATAAGGTAGGGAAGAATTCTAAGGATCATTTTGACTGCCTCCAGAAGTTAGATCAGATGGCAAATTGGATTTGGTGCTAGGTCTTTCCCTTTAGGTTTTACCCCAACAATGTTTTCATTAGTTTCGCTCACTCTCGAAATCAAGCATTTTACAGCAGGTTGGAGCAGCCTGTATCTCAGCACAGGAATAAGGTAGGGAAGAATTCTAAGGATCATTTTGACTGCCTCCAGAAGTTAGATCAGATGGCCAATTGGATTTGGTGCTAGGTCTTTCCCTTTAGGTTTTACCCCAACAATGTTTTCATTAGTTTCGCTCACTCTCGAAATCAAGCATTTTACAGCAGGTTGGAGCAGCCTGTATCTCAGCACAGGAATAAGGTAGGGGAGAATTCTAAGGATCATTTTGACTGCCTCCAGAAGTTAGATCAGATGGCCAATTGGATTTGGTGCTAGGTCTTTCCCTTTAGGTTTTACCCCAACAATGTTTTCATTAGTTTCGCTCACTCTCGAAATCAAGCATTTTACAGCAGGTTGGAGCAGCCTGTATCTCAGCACAGGAATAAGGTAGGGAAGAATTCTAAGGATCATTTTGACTGCCTCCAGAAGTTAGATCAGATGGCAAATTGGATTTGGTGCTAGGTCTTTCCCTTTAGGTTTTACCCCAACAATGTTTTCATTAGTTTCGCTCACTCTCGAAATCAAGCATTTTACAGCAGGTTGGAGCAGCCTGTATCTCAGCACAGGAATAAGGTAGGGAAGAATTCTAAGGATCATTTTGACTGCCTCCAGAAGTTAGGTCAGATGGCAAATTGGATTTGGTGCTAGGTCTTTCCCTTTAGGTTTTACCCCAACAATGTTTTCATTAGTTTCGCTCACTCTCGAAATCAAGCATTTTACAGCAGGTTGGAGCAGCCTGTATCTCAGCACAGGAATAAGGTAGGGAAGAATTCTAAGGATCATTTTGACTGCCTCCAGAAGTTAGATCAGATGGCAAATTGGATTTGGTGCTAGGTCTTTCCCTTTAGGTTTTACCCCAACAATGTTTTCATTAGCTTCGCTCACTCTCGAAATCAAGCATTTTACAGCAGGTTGGAGCAGCCTGTATCTCAGCACAGGAATAAGGTAGGGAAGAATTCAAATACTCATTTTGACTGCCTCCAGAAGTTAGATCAGATGGCAAATTGGATTTGGTGCTAGGTCTTTCCCTTTAGGTTTTACCCCAACAATGTTTTCATTAGTTTCGCTCACTCTCGAAATCAAGCATTTTACAGCAGGTTGGAGCAGCCTGTATCTCAGCACAGGAATAAGGTAGGGAAGAATTCTAAGGATCATTTTGACTGCCTCCAGAAGTTAGATCAGATGGCAAATTGGATTTGGTGCTAGGTCTTTCCCTTTAGGTTTTACCCCAACAATGTTTTCATTAGTTTCGCTCACTCTCGAAATCAAGCATTTTACAGCAGGTTGGAGCAGCCTGTATCTCAGCACAGGAATAAGGTAGGGAAGAATTCAAATACTCATTTTGACTGCCTCCAGAAGTTAGATCAGATGGCCAATTGGATTTGGTGCTAGGTCTTTCCCTTTAGGTTTTACCCCAACAATGTTTTCATTAGTTTCGCTCACTCTCGAAATCAAGCATTTTACAGCAGGTTGGAGCAGCCTGTATCTCAGCACAGGAATAAGGTAGGGAAGAATTCTAAGGATCATTTTGACTGCCTCCAGAAGTTAGATCAGATGGCAAATTGGATTTGGTGCTAGGTCTTTCCCTTTAGGTTTTACCCCAACAATGTTTTCATTAGTTTCGCTCACTCTCGAAATCAAGCATTTTACAGCAGGTTGGAGCAGCCTGTATCTCAGCACAGGAATAAGGTAGGGAAGAATTCTAAGGATCATTTTGACTGCCTCCAGAAGTTAGATCAGATGGCAAATTGGATTTGGTGCTAGGTCTTTCCCTTTAGGTTTTACCCCAACAATGTTTTCATTAGTTTCGCTCACTCTCGAAATCAAGCATTTTACAGCAGGTTGGAGCAGCCTGTATCTCAGCACAGGAATAAGGTAGGGAAGAATTCTAAGGATCATTTTGACTGCCTCCAGAAGTTAGATCAGATGGCCAATTGGATTTGGTGCTAGGTCTTTCCCTTTAGGTTTTACCCCAACAATGTTTTCATTAGTTTCGCTCACTCTCGAAATCAAGCATTTTACAGCAGGTTGGAGCAGCCTGTATCTCAGCACAGGAATAAGGTAGGGAAGAATTCTAAGGATCATTTTGACTGCCTCCAGAAGTTAGATCAGATGGCAAATTGGATTTGGTGCTAGGTCTTTCCCTTTAGGTTTTACCCCAACAATGTTTTCATTAGTTTCGCTCACTCTCGAAATCAAGCATTTTACAGCAGGTTGGAGCAGCCTGTATCTCAGCACAGGAATAAGGTAGGGAAGAATTCAAATACTCATTTTGACTGCCTCCAGAAGTTAGATCAGATGGCAAATTGGATTTGGTGCTAGGTCTTTCCCTTTAGGTTTTACCCCAACAATGTTTTCATTAGTTTCGCTCACTCTCGAAATCAAGCATTTTACAGCAGGTTGGAGCAGCCTGTATCTCAGCACAGGAATAAGGTAGGGAAGAATTCTAAGGATCATTTTGACTGCCTCCAGAAGTTAGATCAGATGGCAAATTGGATTTGGTGCTAGGTCTTTCCCTTTAGGTTTTACCCCAACAATGTTTTCATTAGTTTCGCTCACTCTCGAAATCAAGCATTTTACAGCAGGTTGGAGCAGCCTGTATCTCAGCACAGGAATAAGGTAGGGAAGAATTCTAAGGATCATTTTGACTGCCTCCAGAAGTTAGATCAGATGGCCAATTGGATTTGGTGCTAGGTCTTTCCCTTTAGGTTTTACCCCAACAATGTTTTCATTAGTTTCGCTCACTCTCGAAACCAAGCATTTTACAGCAGGTTGGAGCAGCCTGTATCTCAGCACAGGAATAAGGTAGGGAAGAATTCTAAGGATCATTTTGACTGCCTCCAGAAGTTAGATCAGATGGCCAATTGGATTTGGTGCTAGGTCTTTCCCTTTAGGTTTTACCCCAACAATGTTTTCATTAGTTTCGCTCACTCTCGAAATCAAGCATTTTACAGCAGGTTGGAGCAGCCTGTATCTCAGCACAGGAATAAGGTAGGGAAGAATTCTAAGGATCATTTTGACTGCCTCCAGAAGTTAGATCAGATGGCCAATTGGATTTGGTGCTAGGTCTTTCCCTTTAGGTTTTACCCCAACAATGTTTTCATTAGTTTCGCTCACTCTCGAAATCAAGCATTTTACAGCAGGTTGGAGCAGCCTGTATCTCAGCACAGGAATAAGGTAGGGAAGAATTCTAAGGATCATTTTGACTGCCTCCAGAAGTTAGATCAGATGGCAAATTGGATTTGGTGCTAGGTCTTTCCCTTTAGGTTTTACCCCAACAATGTTTTCATTAGTTTCGCTCACTCTCGAAATCAAGCATTTTACAGCAGGTTGGAGCAGCCTGTATCTCAGCACAGGAATAAGGTAGGGAAGAATTCTAAGGATCATTTTGACTGCCTCCAGAAGTTAGATCAGATGGCAAATTGGATTTGGTGCTAGGTCTTTCCCTTTAGGTTTTACCCCAACAATGTTTTCATTAGCTTCGCTCACTCTCGAAATCAAGCATTTTACAGCAGGTTGGAGCAGCCTGTATCTCAGCACAGGAATAAGGTAGGGAAGAATTCAAATACTCATTTTGACTGCCTCCAGAAGTTAGATCAGATGGCAAATTGGATTTGGTGCTAGGTCTTTCCCTTTAGGTTTTACCCCAACAATGTTTTCATTAGTTTCGCTCACTCTCGAAATCAAGCATTTTACAGCAGGTTGGAGCAGCCTGTATCTCAGCACAGGAATAAGGTAGGGAAGAATTCTAAGGATCATTTTGACTGCCTCCAGAAGTTAGATCAGATGGCAAATTGGATTTGGTGCTAGGTCTTTCCCTTTAGGTTTTACCCCAACAATGTTTTCATTAGTTTCGCTCACTCTCGAAATCAAGCATTTTACAGCAGGTTGGAGCAGCCTGTATCTCAGCACAGGAATAAGGTAGGGAAGAATTCTAAGGATCATTTTGACTGCCTCCAGAAGTTAGATCAGATGGCCAATTGGATTTGGTGCTAGGTCTTTCCCTTTAGGTTTTACCCCAACAATGTTTTCATTAGTTTCGCTCACTCTCGAAATCAAGCATTTTACAGCAGGTTGGAGCAGCCTGTATCTCAGCACAGGAATAAGGTAGGGAAGAATTCTAAGGATCATTTTGACTGCCTCCAGAAGTTAGATCAGATGGCCAATTGGATTTGGTGCTAGGTCTTTCCCTTTAGGTTTTACCCCAACAATGTTTTCATTAGTTTCGCTCACTCTCGAAATCAAGCATTTTACAGCAGGTTGGAGCAGCCTGTATCTCAGCACAGGAATAAGGTAGGGAAGAATTCTAAGGATCATTTTGACTGCCTCCAGAAGTTAGATCAGATGGCAAATTGGATTTGGTGCTAGGTCTTTCCCTTTAGGTTTTACCCCAACAATGTTTTCATTAGTTTCGCTCACTCTCGAAATCAAGCATTTTACAGCAGGTTGGAGCAGCCTGTATCTCAGCACAGGAATAAGGTAGGGAAGAATTCTAAGGATCATTTTGACTGCCTCCAGAAGTTAGATCAGATGGCCAATTGGATTTGGTGCTAGGTCTTTCCCTTTAGGTTTTACCCCAACAATGTTTTCATTAGTTTCGCTCACTCTCGAAATCAAGCATTTTACAGCAGGTTGGAGCAGCCTGTATCTCAGCACAGGAATAAGGTAGGGAAGAATTCTAAGGATCATTTTGACTGCCTCCAGAAGTTAGATCAGATGGCAAATTGGATTTGGTGCTAGGTCTTTCCCTTTAGGTTTTACCCCAACAATGTTTTCATTAGTTTCGCTCACTCTCGAAATCAAGCATTTTACAGCAGGTTGGAGCAGCCTGTATCTCAGCACAGGAATAAGGTAGGGAAGAATTCTAAGGATCATTTTGACAGCCTCCAGAAGTTAGATCAGATGGCAAATTGGATTTGGTGCTAGGTCTTTCCCTTTAGGTTTTACCCCAACAATGTTTTCATTAGCTTCGCTCACTCTCGAAATCAAGCATTTTACAGCAGTTTGGAGCAGCCTGTATCTCAGCACAGGAATAAGGTAGGGAGGAATTCAAATACTCATTTTGACTGCCTCCAGAAGTTAGATCAGATGGCAAATTGGATTTGGTGCTAGGTCTTTCCCTTTAGGTTTTACCCCAACAATGTTTTCATTAGTTTCGCTCACTCTCGAAATCAAGCATTTTACAGCAGGTTGGAGCAGCCTGTATCTCAGCACAGGAATAAGGTAGGGAAGAATTCTAAGGATCATTTTGACTGCCTCCAGAAGTTAGATCAGATGGCCAATTGGATTTGGTGCTAGGTCTTTCCCTTTAGGTTTTACCCCAACAATGTTTTCATTAGTTTCGCTCACTCTCGAAATCAAGCATTTTACAGCTGGTTGGAGCAGCCTGTATCTCGGCACAGGAATAAGGTAGGGAAGAATTCTAAGGATCATTTTGACTGCCTCCAGAAGTTAGATCAGATGGCAAATTGGATTTGGTGCTAGGTCTTTCCCTTTAGGTTTTACCCCAACAATGTTTTCATTAGTTTCGCTCACTCTCGAAATCAAGCATTTTACAGCAGGTTGGAGCAGCCTGTATCTCAGCACAGGAATAAGGTAGGGAAGAATTCTAAGGATCATTTTGACTGCCTCCAGAAGTTAGATCAGATGGCAAATTGGATTTGGTGCTAGGTCTTTCCCTTTAGGTTTTACCCCAACAATGTTTTCATTAGCTTCGCTCACTCTCGAAATCAAGCATTTTACAGCAGGTTGGAGCAGCCTGTATCTCAGCACAGGAATAAGGTAGGGAAGAATTCAAATACTCATTTTGACTGCCTCCAGAAGTTAGATCAGATGGCAAATTGGATTTGGTGCTAGGTCTTTCCCTTTAGGTTTTACCCCAACAATGTTTTCATTAGTTTCGCTCACTCTCGAAATCAAGCATTTTACAGCAGGTTGGAGCAGCCTGTATCTCAGCACAGGAATAAGGTAGGGAAGAATTCTAAGGATCATTTTGACTGCCTCCAGAAGTTAGATCAGATGGCCAATTGGATTTGGTGCTAGGTCTTTCCCTTTAGGTTTTACCCCAACAATGTTTTCATTAGTTTCGCTCACTCTCAAAATCAAGCATTTTACAGCAGGTTGGAGCAGCCTGTATCTCAGCACAGGAATAAGGTAGGGAAGAATTCTAAGGATCATTTTGACTGCCTCCAGAAGTTAGATCAGATGGCAAATTGGATTTGGTGCTAGGTCTTTCCCTTTAGGTTTTACCCCAACAATGTTTTCATTAGTTTCGCTCACTCTCGAAATCAAGCATTTTACAGCAGGTTGGAGCAGCCTGTATCTCAGCACAGGAATAAGGTAGGGAAGAATTCTAAGGATCATTTTGACTGCCTCCAGAAGTTAGATCAGATGGCAAATTGGATTTGGTGCTAGGTCTTTCCCTTTAGGTTTTACCCCAACAATGTTTTCATTAGTTTCGCTCACTCTCGAAATCAAGCATTTTACAGCAGGTTGGAGCAGCCTGTATCTCAGCACAGGAATAAGGTAGGGAAGAATTCTAAGGATCATTTTGACTGCCTCCAGAAGTTAGATCAGATGGCAAATTGGATTTGGTGCTAGGTCTTTCCCTTTAGGTTTTACCCCAACAATGTTTTCATTAGTTTCGCTCACTCTCGAAATCAAGCATTTTACAGCAGGTTGGAGCAGCCTGTATCTCAGCACAGGAATAAAGTAGGGAAGAATTCTAAGGATCATTTTGACTGCCGCCAGAAGTTAGATCAGATGGCAAATTGGATTTGGTGCTAGGTCTTTCCCTTTAGGTTTTACCCCAACAATGTTTTCATTAGTTTCGCTCACTCTCGAAATCAAGCATTTTACAGCAGGTTGGAGCAGCCTGTATCTCAGCACAGGAATAAGGTAGGGAAGAATTCAAAGGATCATTTTGACTGCCTCCAGAAGTTAGATCAGATGGCAAATTGGATTTGGTGCTAGGTCTTTCCCTTTAGGTTTTACCCCAACAATGTTTTCATTAGTTTCGCTCACTCTCGAAATCAAGCATTTTACAGCAGGTTGGAGCAGCCTGTATCTCAGCACAGGAATAAGGTAGGGAAGAATTCTAAGGATCATTTTGACTGCCTCCAGAAGTTAGATCAGATGGCCAATTGGATTTGGTGCTAGGTCTTTCCCTTTAGGTTTTACCCCAACAATGTTTTCATTAGTTTCGCTCACTCTCGAAATCAAGCATTTTACAGCCGGTTGGAGCAGCCTGTATCTCAGCACAGGAATAAGGTAGGGAAGAATTCTAAGGATCATTTTGACTGCCTCCAGAAGTTAGATCAGATGGCCAATTGGATTTGGTGCTAGGTCTTTCCCTTTAGGTTTTACCCCAACAATGTTTTCATTAGTTTCGCTCACTCTCGAAATCAAGCATTTTACAGCAGGTTGGAGCAGCCTGTATCTCAGCACAGGAATAAGGTAGGGAAGAATTCTAAGGATCATTTTGACTGCCTCCAGAAGTTAGATCAGATGGCCAATTGGATTTGGTGCTAGGTCTTTCCCTTTAGGTTTTACCCCAACAATGTTTTCATTAGTTTCGCTCACTCTCGAAATCAAGCATTTTACAGCAGGTTGGAGCAGCCTGTATCTCAGCACAGGAATAAGGTAGGGAAGAATTCTAAGGATCATTTTGACTGCCTCCAGAAGTTAGATCAGATGGCCAATTGGATTTGGTGCTAGGTCTTTCCCTTTAGGTTTTACCCCAACAATGTTTTCATTAGTTTCGCTCACTCTCGAAATCAAGCATTTTACAGCAGGTTGGAGCAGCCTGTATCTCAGCACAGGAATAAGGTAGGGAAGAATTCTAAGGATCATTTTGACTGCCTCCAGAAGTTAGATCAGATGGCAAATTGGATTTGGTGCTAGGTCTTTCCCTTTAGGTTTTACCCCAACAATGTTTTCATTAGTTTCGCTCACTCTCGAAATCAAGCATTTTACAGCAGGTTGGAGCAGCCTGTATCTCAGCACAGGAATAAGGTAGGGAAGAATTCTAAGGATCATTTTGACTGCCTCCAGAAGTTAGATCAGATGGCAAATTGGATTTGGTGCTAGGTCTTTCCCTTTAGGTTTTACCCCAACAATGTTTTCATTAGTTTCGCTCACTCTCGAAATCAAGCATTTTACAGCAGGTTGGAGCAGCCTGTATCTCAGCACAGGAATAAGGTAGGGAAGAATTCTAAGGATCATTTTGACTGCCTCCAGAAGTTAGATCAGATGGCAAATTGGATTTGGTGCTAGGTCTTTCCCTTTAGGTTTTACCCCAACAATGTTTTCATTAGTTTCGCTCACTCTCGAAATCAAGCATTTTACAGCAGGTTGGAGCAGCCTGTATCTCAGCACAGGAATAAGGTAGGGAAGAATTCTAAGGATCATTTTGACTGCCTCCAGAAGTTAGATCAGATGGCAAATTGGATTTGGTGCTAGGTCTTTCCCTTTAGGTTTTACCCCAACAATGTTTTCATTAGTTTCGCTCACTCTCGAAATCAAGCATTTTACAGCAGGTTGGAGCAGCCTGTATCTCAGCACAGGAATAAGGTAGGGAAGAATTCAAAGGATCATTTTGACTGCCTCCAGAAGTTAGATCAGATGGCAAATTGGATTTGGTGCTAGGTCTTTCCCTTTAGGTTTTACCCCAACAATGTTTTCATTAGTTTCGCTCACTCTCGAAATCAAGCATTTTACAGCAGGTTGGAGCAGCCTGTATCTCAGCACAGGAATAAGGTAGGGAAGAATTCTAAGGATCATTTTGACTGCCTCCAGAAGTTAGATCAGATGGCCAATTGGATTTGGTGCTAGGTCTTTCCCTTTAGGTTTTACCCCAACAATGTTTTCATTAGTTTCGCTCACTCTCGAAATCAAGCATTTTACAGCCGGTTGGAGCAGCCTGTATCTCAGCACAGGAATAAGGTAGGGAAGAATTCTAAGGATCATTTTGACTGCCTCCAGAAGTTAGATCAGATGGCCAATTGGATTTGGTGCTAGGTCTTTCCCTTTAGGTTTTACCCCAACAATGTTTTCATTAGTTTCGCTCACTCTCGAAATCAAGCATTTTACAGCAGGTTGGAGCAGCCTGTATCTCAGCACAGGAATAAGGTAGGGAAGAATTCTAAGGATCATTTTGACTGCCTCCAGAAGTTAGATCAGATGGCCAATTGGATTTGGTGCTAGGTCTTTCCCTTTAGGTTTTACCCCAACAATGTTTTCATTAGTTTCGCTCACTCTCGAAATCAAGCATTTTACAGCAGGTTGGAGCAGCCTGTATCTCAGCACAGGAATAAGGTAGGGAAGAATTCTAGGATCATTTTGACTGCCTCCAGAAGTTAGATCAGATGGCCAATTGGATTTGGTGCTAGGTCTTTCCCTTTAGGTTTTACCCCAACAATGTTTTCATTAGTTTCGCTCACTCTCGAAATCAAGCATTTTACAGCAGGTTGGAGCAGCCTGTATCTCAGCACAGGAATAAGGTAGGGAAGAATTCTAAGGATCATTTTGACTGCCTCCAGAAGTTAGATCAGATGGCAAATTGGACTTTGGTGCTAGGTCTTTCCCTTTAGGTTTTACCCCAACAATGTTTTCATTAGTTTCGCTCACTCTCGAAATCAAGCATTTTACAGCAGGTTGGAGCAGCCTGTATCTCAGCACAGGAATAAGGTAGGGAAGAATTCTAAGGATCATTTTGACTGCCTCCAGAAGTTAGATCAGATGGCAAATTGGATTTGGTGCTAGGTCTTTCCCTTTAGGTTTTACCCCAACAATGTTTTCATTAGTTTCGCTCACTCTCGAAATCAAGCATTTTACAGCAGGTTGGAGCAGCCTGTATCTCAGCACAGGAATAAGGTAGGGAAGAATTCTAAGGATCATTTTGACTGCCTCCAGAAGTTAGATCAGATGGCAAATTGGATTTGGTGCTAGGTCTTTCCCTTTAGGTTTTACCCCAACAATGTTTTCATTAGTTTCGCTCACTCTCGAAATCAAGCATTTTACAGCAGGTTGGAGCAGCCTGTATCTCAGCACAGGAATAAGGTAGGGAAGAATTCTAAGGATCATTTTGACTGCCTCCAGAAGTTAGATCAGATGGCAAATTGGATTTGGTGCTAGGTCTTTCCCTTTAGGTTTTTACCCCAACAATGTTTTCATTAGTTTCGCTCACTCTCGAAATCAAGCATTTTACAGCAGGTTGGAGCAGCCTGTATCTCAGCACAGGAATAAGGTAGGGAAGAATTCTAAGGATCATTTTGACTGCCTCCAGAAGTTAGATCAGATGGCCAATTGGATTTGGTGCTAGGTCTTTCCCTTTAGGTTTTACCCCAACAATGTTTTCATTAGTTTCGCTCACCTCTCGAAATCAAGCATTTTACAGCAGGTTGGAGCAGCCTGTATCTCAGCACAGGAATAAGGTAGGGAAGAATTCTAAGGATCATTTTGACTGCCTCCAGAAGTTAGATCAGATGGCAAATTGGATTTGGTGCTAGGTCTTTCCCTTTAGGTTTTACCCCAACAATGTTTTCATTAGTTTCGCTCACTCTCGAAATCAAGCATTTTACAGCAGGTTGGAGCAGCCTGTATCTCAGCACAGGAATAAGGTAGGGAAGAATTCTAAGGATCATTTTGACTGCCTCCAGAAGTTAGATCAGATGGCCAATTGGATTTGGTGCTAGGTCTTTCCCTTTAGGTTTTTACCCCAACAATGTTTTCATTAGTTTCGCTCACTCTCGAAATCAAGCATTTTACAGCAGGTTGGAGCAGCCTGTATCTCAGCACAGGAATAAGGTAGGGGAGAATTCTAAGGATCATTTTGACTGCCTCCAGAAGTTAGATCAGATGGCAAATTGGATTTGGTGCTAGGTCTTTCCCTTTAGGTTTTACCCCAACAATGTTTTCATTAGTTTCGCTCACTCTCGAAATCAAGCATTTTACAGCAGGTTGGAGCAGCCTGTATCTCAGCACAGGAATAAGGTAGGGAAGAATTCTAGGATCATTTTGACTGCCTCCAGAAGTTAGATCAGATGGCAAATTGGATTTGGTGCTAGGTCTTTCCCTTTAGGTTTTACCCCAACAATGTTTTCATTAGTTTCGCTCACTCTCGAAATCAAGCATTTTACAGCAGGTTGGAGCAGCCTGTATCTCAGCACAGGAATAAGGTAGGGAAGAATTCTAAGGATCATTTTGACTGCCTCCAGAAGTTAGATCAGATGGCAAATTGGATTTGGTGCTAGGTCTTTCCCTTTAGGTTTTACCCCAACAATGTTTTCATTAGTTTCGCTCACTCTCGAAATCAAGCATTTTACAGCAGGTTGGAGCAGCCTGTATCTCAGCACAGGAATAAGGTAGGGAAGAATTCTAAGGATCATTTTGACTGCCTCCAGAAGTTAGATCAGATGGCAAATTGGATTTGGTGCTAGGTCTTTCCCTTTAAGGTTTTACCCCAACAATGTTTTCATTAGCTTCGCTCACTCTCGAAATCAAGCATTTTACAGCAGGTTGGAGCAGCCTGTATCTCAGCACAGGAATAAGGTAGGGAAGAATTCAAATACTCATTTTGACTGCCTCCAGAAGTTAGATCAGATGGCAAATTGGATTTGGTGCTAAGGTCTTTCCCTTTAGGTTTTACCCCAACAATGTTTTCATTAGTTTCGCTCACTCTCGAAATCAAGCATTTTACAGCAGGTTGGAGCAGCCTGTATCTCAGCACAGGAATAAGGTAGGGAAGAATTCTAAGGATCATTTTGACTGCCTCCAGAAGTTAGATCAGATGGCAAATTGGATTTGGTGCTAGGTCTTTCCCTTTAGGTTTTACCCCAACAATGTTTTCATTAGTTTCGCTCACTCTCGAAATCAAGCATTTTACAGCAGGTTGGAGCAGCCTGTATCTCAGCACAGGAATAAGGTAGGGAAGAATTCTAAGGATCATTTTGACTGCCTCCAGAAGTTAGATCAGATGGCAAATTGGATTTGGTGCTAGGTCTTTCCCTTTAGGTTTTACCCCAACAATGTTTTCATTAGCTTCGCTCACTCTAGAAATCAAGCATTTTACAGCAGGTTGGAGCAGCCTGTATCTCAGCACAGGAATAAGGTAGGGAAGAATTCAAATACTCATTTTGACTGCCTCCAGGAGTTAGATCAGATGGCAAATTGGATTTGGTGCTAGGTCTTTCCCTTTAGGTTTTACCCCAACAATGTTTTCATTAGTTTCGCTCACTCTCGAAATCAAGCATTTTACAGCAGGTTGGAGCAGCCTGTATCTCAGCACAGGAATAAGGTAGGGAAGAATTCTAAGGATCATTTTGACTGCCTCCAGAAGTTAGATCAGATGGCAAATTGGATTTGGTGCTAGGTCTTTCCCTTTAGGTTTTACCCCAACAATGTTTTCATTAGTTTCGCTCACTCTCGAAATCAAGCATTTTACAGCAGGTTGGAGCAGCCTGTATCTCAGCACAGGAATAAGGTAGGGAAGAATTCAAATACTCATTTTGACTGCCTCCAGAAGTTAGATCAGATGGCCAATTGGATTTGGTGCTAGGTCTTTCCCTTTAGGTTTTACCCCAACAATGTTTTCATTAGTTTCGCTCACTCTCGAAATCAAGCATTTTACAGCAGGTTGGAGCAGCCTGTATCTCAGCACAGGAATAAGGTAGGGAAGAATTCTAAGGATCCTTTTGACTGCCTCCAGAAGTTAGATCAGATGGCAAATTGGATTTGGTGCTAGGTCTTTCCCTTTAGGTTTTACCCCAACAATGTTTTCATTAGTTTCGCTCACTCTCGAAATCAAGCATTTTACAGCAGGTTGGAGCAGCCTGTATCTCAGCACAGGAATAAGGTAGGGAAGAATTCTAAGGATCATTTTGACTGCCTCCAGAAGTTAGATCAGATGGCAAATTGGATTTGGTGCTAGGTCTTTCCCTTTAGGTTTTACCCCAACAATGTTTTCATTAGTTTCGCTCACTCTCGAAATCAAGCATTTTACAGCAGGTTGGAGCAGCCTGTATCTCAGCACAGGAATAAGGTAGGGAAGAATTCAAATACTCATTTTGACTGCCTCCAGAAGTTAGATCAGATGGCAAATTGGATTTGGTGCTAGGTCTTTCCCTTTAGGTTTTACCCCAACAATGTTTTCATTAGTTTCGCTCACTCTCGAAATCAAGCATTTTACAGCAGGTTGGAGCAGCCTGTATCTCAGCACAGGAATAAGGTAGGGAAGAATTCTAAGGATCATTTTGACTGCCTCCAGAAGTTAGATCAGATGGCCAATTGGATTTGGTGCTAGGTCTTTCCCTTTAGGTTTTACCCCAACAATGTTTTCATTAGTTTCGCTCACTCTCGAAACCAAGCATTTTACAGCAGGTTGGAGCAGCCTGTATCTCAGCACAGGAATAAGGTAGGGAAGAATTCTAAGGATCATTTTGACTGCCTCCAGAAGTTAGATCAGATGGCCAATTGGATTTGGTGCTAGGTCTTTCCCTTTAGGTTTTACCCCAACAATGTTTTCATTAGTTTCGCTCACTCTCGAAATCAAGCATTTTACAGCAGGTTGGAGCAGCCTGTATCTCAGCACAGGAATAAGGTAGGGAAGAATTCTAAGGATCATTTTGACTGCCTCCAGAAGTTAGATCAGATGGCCAATTGGATTTGGTGCTAGGTCTTTCCCTTTAGGTTTTACCCCAACAATGTTTTCATTAGTTTCGCTCACTCTCGAAATCAAGCATTTTACAGCAGGTTGGAGCAGCCTGTATCTCAGCACAGGCATAAGGTAGGGAAGAATTCTAAGGATCATTTTGACTGCCTCCAGAAGTTAGATCAGATGGCAAATTGGATTTGGTGCTAGGTCTTTCCCTTTAGGTTTTACCCCAACAATGTTTTCATTAGTTTCGCTCACTCTCGAAATCAAGCATTTTACAGCAGGTTGGAGCAGCCTGTATCTCAGCACAGGAATAAGGTAGGGAAGAATTCTAAGGATCATTTTGACTGCCTCCAGAAGTTAGATCAGATGGCAAATTGGATTTGGTGCTAGGTCTTTCCCTTTAGGTTTTACCCCAACAATGTTTTCATTAGCTTCGCTCACTCTCGAAATCAAGCATTTTACAGCAGGTTGGAGCAGCCTGTATCTCAGCACAGGAATAAGGTAGGGAAGAATTCAAATACTCATTTTGACTGCCTCCAGAAGTTAGATCAGATGGCAAATTGGATTTGGTGCTAGGTCTTTCCCTTTAGGTTTTTACCCCAACAATGTTTTCATTAGTTTCGCTCACTCTCCGAAATCAAGCATTTTACAGCAGGTTGGAGCAGCCTGTATCTCAGCACAGGAATAAGGTAGGGAAGAATTCGAAGGATCATTTTGACTGCCTCCAGAAGTTAGATCAGATGGCAAATTGGATTTGGTGCTAGGTCTTTCCCTTTAGGTTTTACCCCAACAATGTTTTCATTAGTTTCGCTCACTCTCGAAATCAAGCATTTTACAGCAGGTTGGAGCAGCCCTGTATCTCAGCACAGGAATAAGGTAGGGAAGAATTCTAAGGATCATTTTGACTGCCTCCAGAAGTTAGATCAGATGGCAAATTGGATTTGGTGCTAGGTCTTTCCCTTTAGGTTTTACCCCAACAATGTTTTCATTAGCTTCGCTCACTCTCGAAATCAAGCATTTTACAGCAGGTTGGAGCAGCCTGTATCTCAGCACAGGAATAAGGTAGGGAAGAATTCAAATACTCATTTTGACTGCCTCCAGAAGTTAGATCAGATGGCAAATTGGATTTGGTGCTAGGTCTTTCCCTTTAGGTTTTACCCCAACAATGTTTTCATTAGTTTCGCTCACTCTCGAAATCAAGCATTTTACAGCAGGTTGGAGCAGCCTGTATCTCAGCACAGGAATAAGGTAGGGAAGAATTCTAAGGATCATTTTGACTGCCTCCAGAAGTTAGATCAGATGGCAAATTGGATTTGGTGCTAGGTCTTTCCCTTTAGGTTTTACCCCAACAATGTTTTCATTAGCTTCGCTCACTCTCGAAATCAAGCATTTTACAGCAGTTTGGAGCAGCCTGTATCTCAGCACAGGAATAAGGTAGGGAGGAATTCAATACTCATTTTGACTGCCTCCAGAAGTTAGATCAGATGGCAAATTGGATTTGGTGCTAGGTCTTTCCCTTTAGGTTTTACCCCAACAATGTTTTCATTAGTTTCGCTCACTCTCGAAATCAAGCATTTTACAGCAGGTTGGAGCAGCCTGTATCTCAGCACAGGAATAAGGTAGGGAAGAATTCTAAGGATCATTTTGACTGCCTCCAGAAGTTAGATCAGATGGCAAATTGGATTTGGTGCTAGGTCTTTCCCTTTAGGTTTTACCCCAACAATGTTTTCATTAGTTTCGCTCACTCTCGAAATCAAGCATTTTACAGCAGGTTGGAGCAGCCTGTATCTCAGCACAGGAATAAGGTAGGGAAGAATTCTAAGGATCATTTTGACTGCCTCCAGAAGTTAGATCAGATGGCCAATTGGATTTGGTGCTAGGTCTTTCCCTTTAGGTTTTACCCCAACAATGTTTTCATTAGTTTCGCTCACTCTCGAAACCAAGCATTTTACAGCAGGTTGGAGCAGCCTGTATCTCAGCACAGGAATAAGGTAGGGAAGAATTCTAAGGATCATTTTGACTGCCTCCAGAAGTTAGATCAGATGGCCAATTGGATTTGGTGCTAGGTCTTTCCCTTTAGGTTTTACCCCAACAATGTTTTCATTAGTTTCGCTCACTCTCGAAATCAAGCATTTTACAGCAGGTTGGAGCAGCCTGTATCTCAGCACAGGAATAAGGTAGGGAAGAATTCTAAGGATCATTTTGACTGCCTCCAGAAGTTAGATCAGATGGCCAATTGGATTTGGTGCTAGGTCTTTCCCTTTAGGTTTTACCCCAACAATGTTTTCATTAGTTTCGCTCACTCTCGAAATCAAGCATTTTACAGCAGGTTGGAGCAGCCTGTATCTCAGCACAGGCATAAGGTAGGGAAGAATTCTAAGGATCATTTTGACTGCCTCCAGAAGTTAGATCAGATGGCAAATTGGATTTGGTGCTAGGTCTTTCCCTTTAGGTTTTACCCCAACAATGTTTTCATTAGTTTCGCTCACCTCTCGAAATCAAGCATTTTACAGCAGGTTGGAGCAGCCTGTATCTCAGCACAGGAATAAGGTAGGGAAGAATTCTAAGGATCATTTTGACTGCCTCCAGAAGTTAGATCAGATGGCAAATTGGATTTGGTGCTAGGTCTTTCCCTTTAGGTTTTACCCCAACAATGTTTTCATTAGCTTCGCTCACTCTCGAAATCAAGCATTTTACAGCAGGTTGGAGCAGCCTGTATCTCAGCACAGGAATAAGGTAGGGAAGAATTCAAATACTCATTTTGACTGCCTCCAGAAGTTAGATCAGATGGCAAATTGGATTTGGTGCTAGGTCTTTCCCTTTAGGTTTTACCCCAACAATGTTTTCATTAGTTTCGCTCACTCTCGAAATCAAGCATTTTACAGCAGGTTGGAGCAGCCTGTATCTCAGCACAGGAATAAGGTAGGGAAGAATTCTAAGGATCATTTTGACTGCCTCCAGAAGTTAGATCAGATGGCAAATTGGATTTGGTGCTAGGTCTTTCCCTTTAGGTTTTACCCCAACAATGTTTCATTAGTTTCGCTCACTCTCGAAATCAAGCATTTTACAGCAGGTTGGAGCAGCCTGTATCTCAGCCACAGGAATAAGGTAGGGAAGAATTCTAAGGATCATTTTGACTGCCTCCAGAAGTTAGATCAGATGGCAAATTGGATTTGGTGCTAGGTCTTTCCCTTTAGGTTTTACCCCAACAATGTTTTCATTAGTTTCGCTCACTCTCGAAATCAAGCATTTTACAGCAGGTTGGAGCAGCCTGTATCTCAGCACAGGAATAAGGTAGGGAAGAATTCTAAGGATCATTTTGACTGCCTCCAGAAGTTAGATCAGATGGCCAATTGGATTTGGTGCTAGGTCTTT
>NW_027143785.1:0-48516 GCF_026170545.1 Melanerpes formicivorus
GGTTTTACCCCAACAATGTTTTCATTAGTTTCGCTCACTCTCGAAATCAAGCATTTTACAGCAGGTTGGAGCAGCCTGTATCTCAGCACAGGAATAAGGTAGGGAAGAGTTCTAAGGATCATTTTGACTGCCTCCAGAAGTTAGATCAGATGGCAAATTGTATTTGGTGCTAGGTCTTTCCCTTTAGGTTTTACCCCAACAATGTTTTCATTAGTTTCGCTCACTCTCGAAATCAAGCATTTTACAGCAGGTTGGAGCAGCCTGTATCTCAGCACAGGAATAAGGTAGGGAAGAATTCTAAGGATCATTTTGACTGCCTCCAGAAGTTAGATCAGATGGCAAATTGGATTTGGTGCTAGGTCTTTCCCTTTAGGTTTTACCCCAACAATGTTTTCATTAGTTTCGCTCACTCTCGAAATCAAGCATTTTACAGCAGGTTGGAGCAGCCTGTATCTCAGCACAGGAATAAGGTAGGGAAGAATTCTAAGGATCATTTTGACTGCCTCCAGAAGTTAGATCAGATGGCCAATGGAATTTGGTGCTAGGTCTTTCCCTTTAGGTTTTACCCCAACAATGTTTTCATTAGTTTCGCTCACTCTCGAAATCAAGCATTTTACAGCAGGTTGGAGCAGCCTGTATCTCAGCACAGGAATAAGGTAGGGAAGAATTCTAAGGATCATTTTGACTGCCTCCAGAAGTTAGATCAGATGGCAAATTGGATTTGGTGCTAGGTCTTTCCCTTTAGGTTTTACCCCAACAATGTTTTCATTAGTTTCACTCACTCTCGAAATCAAGCATTTTACAGCAGGTTGGAGCAGCCTGTATCTCAGCACAGGAATAAGGTAGGGAAGAATTCTAAGGATCATTTTGACTGCCTCCAGAAGTTAGATCAGATGGCAAATTGGATTTGGTGCTAGGTCTTTCCCTTTAGGTTTTACCCCAACAATGTTTTCATTAGTTTCGCTCACTCTCGAAATCAAGCATTTTACAGCAGGTTGGAGCAGCCTGTATCTCAGCACAGGAATAAGGTAGGGAAGAATTCTAAGGATCATTTTGACTGCCTCCAGAAGTTAGATCAGATGGCAAATTGGATTTGGTGCTAGGTCTTTCCCTTTAGGTTTTACCCCAACAATGTTTTCATTAGTTTCGCTCACTCTCGAAATCAAGCATTTTACAGCAGGTTGGAGCAGCCTGTATCTCAGCACAGGAATAAGGTAGGGAAGAATTCTAAGGATCATTTTGACTGCCTCCAGAAGTTAGATCAGATGGCAAATTGGATTTGGTGCTAGGTCTTTCCCTTTAGGTTTTACCCCAACAATGTTTTCATTAGTTTCGCTCACTCTCGAAATCAAGCATTTTACAGCAGGTTGGAGCAGCCTGTATCTCAGCACAGGAATAAGGTAGGGAAGAATTCTAAGGATCATTTTGACTGCCTCCAGAAGTTAGATCAGATGGCAAATTGGATTTGGTGCTAGGTCTTTCCCTTTAGGTTTTACCCCAACAATGTTTTCATTAGTTTCGCTCACTCTCGAAATCAAGCATTTTACAGCAGGTTGGAGCAGCCTGTATCTCAGCACAGGAATAAGGTAGGGAAGAATTCTAAGGATCATTTTGACTGCCTCCAGAAGTTAGATCAGATGGCCAATGCAATTTGGTGCTAGGCCTTTCCCTTTAGGTTTTACCCCAACAATGTTTTCATTAGTTTCGCTCACTCTCGAAATCAAGCATTTTACAGCAGGTTGGAGCAGCCTGTATCTCAGCACAGGAATAAGGTAGGGAAGAATTCTAAGGATCATTTTGACTGCCTCCAGAAGTTAGATCAGATGGCAAATTGGATTTGGTGCTAGGTCTTTCCCTTTAGGTTTTACCCCAACAATGTTTTCATTAGTTTCGCTCACTCTCGAAATCAAGCATTTTACAGCAGGTTGGAGCAGCCTGTATCTCAGCACAGGAATAAGGTAGGGAAGAATTCTAAGGATCATTTTGACTGCCTCCAGAAGTTAGATCAGATGGCAAATTGGATTTGGTGCTAGGTCTTTCCCTTTAGGTTTTACCCCAACAATGTTTTCATTAGTTTCGCTCACTCTCGAAATCAAGCATTTTACAGCAGGTTGGAGCAGCCTGTATCTCAGCACAGGAATAAGGTAGGGAAGAATTCTAAGGATCATTTTGACTGCCTCCAGAAGTTAGATCAGATGGCCAATGGAATTTGGTGCTAGGTCTTTCCCTTTAGGTTTTACCCCAACAATGTTTTCATTAGTTTCGCTCACTCTCGAAATCAAGCATTTTACAGCAGGTTGGAGCAGCCTGTATCTCAGCACAGGAATAAGGTAGGGAAGAGTTCTAAGGATCATTTTGACTGCCTCCAGAAGTTAGATCAGATGGCAAATTGGATTTGGTGCTAGGTCTTTCCCTTTAGGTTTTACCCCAACAATGTTTTCATTAGTTTCGCTCACTCTCGAAATCAAGCATTTTACAGCAGGTTGGAGCAGCCTGTATCTCAGCACAGGAATAAGGTAGGGAAGAATTCTAAGGATCATTTTGACTGCCTCCAGAAGTTAGATCAGATGGCCAATGGAATTTGGTGCTAGGTCTTTCCCTTTAGGTTTTACCCCAACAATGTTTTCATTAGTTTCGCTCACTCTCGAAATCAAGCATTTTACAGCAGGTTGGAGCAGCCTGTATCTCAGCACAGGAATAAGGTAGGGAAGAATTCAAATACTCATTTTGACTGCCTCCAGAAGTTAGATCAGATGGCCAATGCAATTTGGTGCTAGGCCTTTCCCTTTAGGTTTTACCCCAACAATGTTTTCATTAGTTTCGCTCACTCTCGAAATCAAGCATTTTACAGCAGGTTGGAGCAGCCTGTATCTCAGCACAGGAATAAGGTAGGGAAGAATTCTAAGGATCATTTTGACTGCCTCCAGAAGTTAGATCAGATGGCAAATTGGATTTGGTGCTAGGTCTTTCCCTTTAGGTTTTACCCCAACAATGTTTTCATTAGTTTCGCTCACTCTCGAAATCAAGCATTTTACAGCAGGTTGGAGCAGCCTGTATCTCAGCACAGGAATAAGGTAGGGAAGAATTCTAAGGATCATTTTGACTGCCTCCAGAAGTTAGATCAGATGGCAAATTGGATTTGGTGCTAGGTCTTTCCCTTTAGGTTTTACCCCAACAATGTTTTCATTAGTTTCGCTCACTCTCGAAATCAAGCATTTTACAGCAGGTTGGAGCAGCCTGTATCTCAGCACAGGAATAAGGTAGGGAAGAATTCAAATACTCATTTTGACTGCCTCCAGAAGTTAGATCAGATGGCCAATGCAATTTGGTGCTAGGCCTTTCCCTTTAGGTTTTACCCCAACAATGTTTTCATTAGTTTCGCTCACTCTCGAAATCAAGCATTTTACAGCAGGTTGGAGCAGCCTGTATCTCAGCACAGGAATAAGGTAGGGAAGAATTCTAAGGATCATTTTGACTGCCTCCAGAAGTTAGATCAGATGGCAAATTGGATTTGGTGCTAGGTCTTTCCCTTTAGGTTTTACCCCAACAATGTTTTCATTAGTTTCGCTCACTCTCGAAATCAAGCATTTTACAGCAGGTTGGAGCAGCCTGTATCTCAGCACAGGAATAAGGTAGGGAAGAATTCTAAGGATCATTTTGACTGCCTCCAGAAGTTAGATCAGATGGCAAATTGGATTTGGTGCTAGGTCTTTCCCTTTAGGTTTTACCCCAACAATGTTTTCATTAGTTTCGCTCACTCTCGAAATCAAGCATTTTACAGCAGGTTGGAGCAGCCTGTATCTCAGCACAGGAATAAGGTAGGGAAGAATTCTAAGGATCATTTTGACTGCCTCCAGAAGTTAGATCAGATGGCAAATTGGATTTGGTGCTAGGTCTTTCCCTTTAGGTTTTACCCCAACAATGTTTTCATTAGTTTCGCTCACTCTCGAAATCAAGCATTTTACAGCAGGTTGGAGCAGCCTGTATCTCAGCACAGGAATAAGGTAGGGAAGAATTCAAATACTCATTTTGACTGCCTCCAGAAGTTAGATCAGATGGCAAATTGGATTTGGTGCTAGGTCTTTCCCTTTAGGTTTTACCCCAACAATGTTTTCATTAGTTTCGCTCACTCTCGAAATCAAGCATTTTACAGCAGGTTGGAGCAGCCTGTATCTCAGCACAGGAATAAGGTAGGGAAGAATTCTAAGGATCATTTTGACTGCCTCCAGAAGTTAGATCAGATGGCAAATTGGATTTGGTGCTAGGTCTTTCCCTTTAGGTTTTACCCCAACAATGTTTTCATTAGTTTCGCTCACTCTCGAAATCAAGCATTTTACAGCAGGTTGGAGCAGCCTGTATCTCAGCACAGGAATAAGGTAGGGAAGAATTCTAAGGATCATTTTGACTGCCTCCAGAAGTTAGATCAGATGGCAAATTGGATTTGGTGCTAGGTCTTTCCCTTTAGGTTTTACCCCAACAATGTTTTCATTAGTTTCGCTCACTCTCGAAATCAAGCATTTTACAGCAGGTTGGAGCAGCCTGTATCTCAGCACAGGAATAAGGTAGGGAAGAATTCTAAGGATCATTTTGACTGCCTCCAGAAGTTAGATCAGATGGCCAATGGAATTTGGTGCTAGGTCTTTCCCTTTAGGTTTTACCCCAACAATGTTTTCATTAGTTTTGCTCACTCTCGAAATCAAGCATTTTACAGCAGGTTGGAGCAGCCTGTATCTCAGCACAGGAATAAGGTAGGGAAGAGTTCTAAGGATCATTTTGACTGCCTCCAGAAGTTAGATCAGATGGCAAATTGGATTTGGTGCTAGGTCTTTCCCTTTAGGTTTTACCCCAACAATGTTTTCATTAGTTTCGCTCACTCTCGAAATCAAGCATTTTACAGCAGGTTGGAGCAGCCTGTATCTCAGCACAGGAATAAGGTAGGGAAGAATTCTAAGGATCATTTTGACTGCCTCCAGAAGTTAGATCAGATGGCAAATTGGATTTGGTGCTAGGTCTTTCCCTTTAGGTTTTACCCCAACAATGTTTTCATTAGTTTCGCTCACTCTCGAAATCAAGCATTTTACAGCAGGTTGGAGCAGCCTGTATCTCAGCACAGGAATAAGGTAGGGAAGAATTCTAAGGATCATTTTGACTGCCTCCAGAAGTTAGATCAGATGGCCAATGGAATTTGGTGCTAGGTCTTTCCCTTTAGGTTTTACCCCAACAATGTTTTCATTAGTTTTGCTCACTCTCGAAATCAAGCATTTTACAGCAGGTTGGAGCAGCCTGTATCTCAGCACAGGAATAAGGTAGGGAAGAGTTCTAAGGATCATTTTGACTGCCTCCAGAAGTTAGATCAGATGGCAAATTGGATTTGGTGCTAGGTCTTTCCCTTTAGGTTTTACCCCAACAATGTTTTCATTAGTTTCGCTCACTCTCGAAATCAAGCATTTTACAGCAGGTTGGAGCAGCCTGTATCTCAGCACAGGAATAAGGTAGGGAAGAATTCTAAGGATCATTTTGACTGCCTCCAGAAGTTAGATCAGATGGCAAATTGGATTTGGTGCTAGGTCTTTCCCTTTAGGTTTTACCCCAACAATGTTTTCATTAGTTTCGCTCACTCTCGAAATCAAGCATTTTACAGCAGGTTGGAGCAGCCTGTATCTCAGCACAGGAATAAGGTAGGGAAGAATTCTAAGGATCATTTTGACTGCCTCCAGAAGTTAGATCAGATGGCCAATGGAATTTGGTGCTAGGTCTTTCCCTTTAGGTTTTACCCCAACAATGTTTTCATTAGTTTCGCTCACTCTCGAAATCAAGCATTTTACAGCAGGTTGGAGCAGCCTGTATCTCAGCACAGGAATAAGGTAGGGAAGAGTTCTAAGGATCATTTTGACTGCCTCCAGAAGTTAGATCAGATGGCAAATTGGATTTGGTGCTAGGTCTTTCCCTTTAGGTTTTACCCCAACAATGTTTTCATTAGTTTCGCTCACTCTCGAAATCAAGCATTTTACAGCAGGTTGGAGCAGCCTGTATCTCAGCACAGGAATAAGGTAGGGAAGAATTCAAATACTCATTTTGACTGCCTCCAGAAGTTAGATCAGATGGCCAATGCAATTTGGTGCTAGGCCTTTCCCTTTAGGTTTTACCCCAACAATGTTTTCATTAGTTTCGCTCACTCTCGAAATCAAGCATTTTACAGCAGGTTGGAGCAGCCTGTATCTCAGCACAGGAATAAGGTAGGGAAGAATTCTAAGGATCATTTTGACTGCCTCCAGAAGTTAGATCAGATGGCCAATGGAATTTGGTGCTAGGTCTTTCCCTTTAGGTTTTACCCCAACAATGTTTTCATTAGTTTTGCTCACTCTCGAAATCAAGCATTTTACAGCAGGTTGGAGCAGCCTGTATCTCAGCACAGGAATAAGGTAGGGAAGAGTTCTAAGGATCATTTTGACTGCCTCCAGAAGTTAGATCAGATGGCAAATTGGATTTGGTGCTAGGTCTTTCCCTTTAGGTTTTACCCCAACAATGTTTTCATTAGTTTCGCTCACTCTCGAAATCAAGCATTTTACAGCAGGTTGGAGCAGCCTGTATCTCAGCACAGGAATAAGGTAGGGAAGAATTCTAAGGATCATTTTGACTGCCTCCAGAAGTTAGATCAGATGGCAAATTGGATTTGGTGCTAGGTCTTTCCCTTTAGGTTTTACCCCAACAATGTTTTCATTAGTTTCGCTCACTCTCGAAATCAAGCATTTTACAGCAGGTTGGAGCAGCCTGTATCTCAGCACAGGAATAAGGTAGGGAAGAATTCTAAGGATCATTTTGACTGCCTCCAGAAGTTAGATCAGATGGCCAATGGAATTTGGTGCTAGGTCTTTCCCTTTAGGTTTTACCCCAACAATGTTTTCATTAGTTTTGCTCACTCTCGAAATCAAGCATTTTACAGCAGGTTGGAGCAGCCTGTATCTCAGCACAGGAATAAGGTAGGGAAGAGTTCTAAGGATCATTTTGACTGCCTCCAGAAGTTAGATCAGATGGCAAATTGGATTTGGTGCTAGGTCTTTCCCTTTAGGTTTTACCCCAACAATGTTTTCATTAGTTTCGCTCACTCTCGAAATCAAGCATTTTACAGCAGGTTGGAGCAGCCTGTATCTCAGCACAGGAATAAGGTAGGGAAGAATTCTAAGGATCATTTTGACTGCCTCCAGAAGTTAGATCAGATGGCAAATTGGATTTGGTGCTAGGTCTTTCCCTTTAGGTTTTACCCCAACAATGTTTTCATTAGTTTCGCTCACTCTCGAAATCAAGCATTTTACAGCAGGTTGGAGCAGCCTGTATCTCAGCACAGGAATAAGGTAGGGAAGAGTTCTAAGGATCATTTTGACTGCCTCCAGAAGTTAGATCAGATGGCAAATTGGATTTGGTGCTAGGTCTTTCCCTTTAGGTTTTACCCCAACAATGTTTTCATTAGTTTCGCTCACTCTCGAAATCAAGCATTTTACAGCAGGTTGGAGCAGCCTGTATCTCAGCACAGGAATAAGGTAGGGAAGAATTCTAAGGATCATTTTGACTGCCTCCAGAAGTTAGATCAGATGGCAAATTGGATTTGGTGCTAGGTCTTTCCCTTTAGGTTTTACCCCAACAATGTTTTCATTAGTTTCGCTCACTCTCGAAATCAAGCATTTTACAGCAGGTTGGAGCAGCCTGTATCTCAGCACAGGAATAAGGTAGGGAAGAATTCTAAGGATCATTTTGACTGCCTCCAGAAGTTAGATCAGATGGCCAATGGAATTTGGTGCTAGGTCTTTCCCTTTAGGTTTTACCCCAACAATGTTTTCATTAGTTTCGCTCACTCTCGAAATCAAGCATTTTACAGCAGGTTGGAGCAGCCTGTATCTCAGCACAGGAATAAGGTAGGGAAGAATTCTAAGGATCATTTTGACTGCCTCCAGAAGTTAGATCAGATGGCCAATGGAATTTGGTGCTAGGTCTTTCCCTTTAGGTTTTACCCCAACAATGTTTTCATTAGTTTTGCTCACTCTCGAAATCAAGCATTTTACAGCAGGTTGGAGCAGCCTGTATCTCAGCACAGGAATAAGGTAGGGAAGAATTCTAAGGATCATTTTGACTGCCTCCAGAAGTTAGATCAGATGGCAAATTGGATTTGGTGCTAGGTCTTTCCCTTTAGGTTTTACCCCAACAATGTTTTCATTAGTTTTGCTCACTCTCGAAATCAAGCATTTTACAGCAGGTTGGAGCAGCCTGTATCTCAGCACAGGAATAAGGTAGGGAAGAATTCTAAGGATCATTTTGACTGCCTCCAGAAGTTAGATCAGATGGCAAATTGGATTTGGTGCTAGGTCTTTCCCTTTAGGTTTTACCCCAACAATGTTTTCATTAGTTTCGCTCACTCTCGAAATCAAGCATTTTACAGCAGGTTGGAGCAGCCTGTATCTCAGCACAGGAATAAGGTAGGGAAGAATTCTAAGGATCATTTTGACTGCCTCCAGAAGTTAGATCAGATGGCAAATTGGATTTGGTGCTAGGTCTTTCCCTTTAGGTTTTACCCCAACAATGTTTTCATTAGTTTCGCTCACTCTCGAAATCAAGCATTTTACAGCAGGTTGGAGCAGCCTGTATCTCAGCACAGGAATAAGGTAGGGAAGAATTCTAAGGATCATTTTGACTGCCTCCAGAAGTTAGATCAGATGGCAAATTGGATTTGGTGCTAGGTCTTTCCCTTTAGGTTTTACCCCAACAATGTTTTCATTAGTTTTGCTCACTCTCGAAATCAAGCATTTTACAGCAGGTTGGAGCAGCCTGTATCTCAGCACAGGAATAAGGTAGGGAAGAATTCTAAGGATCATTTTGACTGCCTCCAGAAGTTAGATCAGATGGCAAATTGGATTTGGTGCTAGGTCTTTCCCTTTAGGTTTTACCCCAACAATGTTTTCATTAGTTTCGCTCACTCTCGAAATCAAGCCTTTTACAGCAGGTTGGAGCAGCCTGTATCTCAGCACAGGAATAAGGTAGGGAAGAATTCTAAGGATCATTTTGACTGCCTCCAGAAGTTAGATCAGATGGCAAATTGGATTTGGTGCTAGGTCTTTCCCTTTAGGTTTTACCCCAACAATGTTTTCATTAGTTTCGCTCACTCTCGAAATCAAGCATTTTACAGCAGGTTGGAGCAGCCTGTATCTCAGCACAGGAATAAGGTAGGGAAGAATTCTAAGGATCATTTTGACTGCCTCCAGAAGTTAGATCAGATGGCAAATTGGATTTGGTGCTAGGTCTTTCCCTTTAGGTTTTACCCCAACAATGTTTTCATTAGTTTCGCTCACTCTCGAAATCAAGCATTTTACAGCAGGTTGGAGCAGCCTGTATCTCAGCACAGGAATAAGGTAGGGAAGAATTCTAAGGATCATTTTGACTGCCTCCAGAAGTTAGATCAGATGGCAAATTGGATTTGGTGCTAGGTCTTTCCCTTTAGGTTTTACCCCAACAATGTTTTCATTAGTTTCGCTCACTCTCGAAATCAAGCATTTTACAGCAGGTTGGAGCAGCCTGTATCTCAGCACAGGAATAAGGTAGGGAAGAATTCTAAGGATCATTTTGACTGCCTCCAGAAGTTAGATCAGATGGCAAATTGGATTTGGTGCTAGGTCTTTCCCTTTAGGTTTTACCCCAACAATGTTTTCATTAGTTTCGCTCACTCTCGAAATCAAGCATTTTACAGCAGGTTGGAGCAGCCTGTATCTCAGCACAGGAATAAGGTAGGGAAGAATTCTAAGGATCATTTTGACTGCCTCCAGAAGTTAGATCAGATGGCCAATGGAATTTGGTGCTAGGTCTTTCCCTTTAGGTTTTACCCCAACAATGTTTTCATTAGTTTCGCTCACTCTCGAAATCAAGCATTTTACAGCAGGTTGGAGCAGCCTGTATCTCAGCACAGGAATAAGGTAGGGAAGAATTCAAATACTCATTTTGACTGCCTCCAGAAGTTAGATCAGATGGCCAATGCAATTTGGTGCTAGGCCTTTCCCTTTAGGTTTTACCCCAACAATGTTTTCATTAGTTTCGCTCACTCTCGAAATCAAGCATTTTACAGCAGGTTGGAGCAGCCTGTATCTCAGCACAGGAATAAGGTAGGGAAGAATTCTAAGGATCATTTTGACTGCCTCCAGAAGTTAGATCAGATGGCAAATTGGATTTGGTGCTAGGTCTTTCCCTTTAGGTTTTACCCCAACAATGTTTTCATTAGTTTCGCTCACTCTCGAAATCAAGCATTTTACAGCAGGTTGGAGCAGCCTGTATCTCAGCACAGGAATAAGGTAGGGAAGAATTCAAATACTCATTTTGACTGCCTCCAGAAGTTAGATCAGATGGCAAATTGGATTTGGTGCTAGGTCTTTCCCTTTAGGTTTTACCCCAACAATGTTTTCATTAGTTTCGCTCACTCTCGAAATCAAGCATTTTACAGCAGGTTGGAGCAGCCTGTATCTCAGCACAGGAATAAGGTAGGGAAGAATTCAAATACTCATTTTGACTGCCTCCAGAAGTTAGATCAGATGGCCAATGCAATTTGGTGCTAGGTCTTTCCCTTTAGGTTTTACCCCAACAATGTTTTCATTAGTTTCGCTCACTCTCGAAATCAAGCATTTTACAGCAGGTTGGAGCAGCCTGTATCTCAGCACAGGAATAAGGTAGGGAAGAATTCTAAGGATCATTTTGACTGCCTCCAGAAGTTAGATCAGATGGCAAATTGCATTTGGTGCTAGGTCTTTCCCTTTAGGTTTTACCCCAACAATGTTTTCATTAGTTTCGCTCACTCTCGAAATCAAGCATTTTACAGCAGGTTGGAGCAGCCTGTATCTCAGCACAGGAATAAGGTAGGGAAGAATTCTAAGGATCATTTTGACTGCCTCCAGAAGTTAGATCAGATGGCAAATTGGATTTGGTGCTAGGTCTTTCCCTTTAGGTTTTACCCCAACAATGTTTTCATTAGTTTCGCTCACTCTCGAAATCAAGCATTTTACAGCAGGTTGGAGCAGCCTGTATCTCAGCACAGGAATAAGGTAGGGAAGAATTCTAAGGATCATTTTGACTGCCTCCAGAAGTTAGATCAGATGGCAAATTGGATTTGGTGCTAGGTCTTTCCCTTTAGGTTTTACCCCAACAATGTTTTCATTAGTTTCGCTCACTCTCGAAATCAAGCATTTTACAGCAGGTTGGAGCAGCCTGTATCTCAGCACAGGAATAAGGTAGGGAAGAATTCTAAGGATCATTTTGACTGCCTCCAGAAGTTAGATCAGATGGCCAATGGAATTTGGTGCTAGGTCTTTCCCTTTAGGTTTTACCCCAACAATGTTTTCATTAGTTTCGCTCACTCTCGAAATCAAGCATTTTACAGCAGGTTGGAGCAGCCTGTATCTCAGCACAGGAATAAGGTAGGGAAGAATTCAAATACTCATTTTGACTGCCTCCAGAAGTTAGATCAGATGGCCAATGCAATTTGGTGCTAGGCCTTTCCCTTTAGGTTTTACCCCAACAATGTTTTCATTAGTTTCGCTCACTCTCGAAATCAAGCATTTTACAGCAGGTTGGAGCAGCCTGTATCTCAGCACAGGAATAAGGTAGGGAAGAATTCTAAGGATCATTTTGACTGCCTCCAGAAGTTAGATCAGATGGCAAATTGCATTTGGTGCTAGGTCTTTCCCTTTAGGTTTTACCCCAACAATGTTTTCATTAGTTTCGCTCACTCTCGAAATCAAGCATTTTACAGCAGGTTGGAGCAGCCTGTATCTCAGCACAGGAATAAGGTAGGGAAGAATTCTAAGGATCATTTTGACTGCCTCCAGAAGTTAGATCAGATGGGAAATTGGATTTGGTGCTAGGTCTTTCCCTTTAGGTTTTACCCCAACAATGTTTTCATTAGTTTCGCTCACTCTCGAAATCAAGCATTTTACAGCAGGTTGGAGCAGCCTGTATCTCAGCACAGGAATAAGGTAGGGAAGAATTCTAAGGATCATTTTGACTGCCTCCAGAAGTTAGATCAGATGGCAAATTGGATTTGGTGCTAGGTCTTTCCCTTTAGGTTTTACCCCAACAATGTTTTCATTAGTTTCGCTCACTCTCGAAATCAAGCATTTTACAGCAGGTTGGAGCAGCCTGTATCTCAGCACAGGAATAAGGCAGGGAAGAATTCTAAGGATCATTTTGACTGCCTCCAGAAGTTAGATCAGATGGCAAATTGGATTTGGTGCTAGGTCTTTCCCTTTAGGTTTTACCCCAACAATGTTTTCATTAGTTTCGCTCACTCTCGAAATCAAGCATTTTACAGCAGGTTGGAGCAGCCTGTATCTCAGCACAGGAATAAGGTAGGGAAGAGTTCTAAGGATCATTTTGACTGCCTCCAGAAGTTAGATCAGATGGCAAATTGTATTTGGTGCTAGGTCTTTCCCTTTAGGTTTTACCCCAACAATGTTTTCATTAGTTTCGCTCACTCTCGAAATCAAGCATTTTACAGCAGGTTGGAGCAGCCTGTATCTCAGCACAGGAATAAGGTAGGGAAGAGTTCTAAGGATCATTTTGACTGCCTCCAGAAGTTAGATCAGATGGCAAATTGTATTTGGTGCTAGGTCTTTCCCTTTAGGTTTTACCCCAACAATGTTTTCATTAGTTTCGCTCACTCTCGAAATCAAGCATTTTACAGCAGGTTGGAGCAGCCTGTATCTCAGCACAGGAATAAGGTAGGGAAGAATTCTAAGGATCATTTTTGACTGCCTCCAGAAGTTAGATCAGATGGCCAATGCAATTTGGTGCTAGGCCTTTCCCTTTAGGTTTTACCCCAACAATGTTTTCATTAGTTTCGCTCACTCTCGAAATCAAGCATTTTACAGCAGGTTGGAGCAGCCTGTATCTCAGCACAGGAATAAGGTAGGGAAGAATTCTAAGGATCATTTTGACTGCCTCCAGAAGTTAGATCAGATGGCCAATGCAATTTGGTGCTAGGCCTTTCCCTTTAGGTTTTACCCCAACAATGTTTTCATTAGTTTCGCTCACTCTCGAAATCAAGCATTTTACAGCAGGTTGGAGCAGCCTGTATCTCAGCACAGGAATAAGGTAGGGAAGAATTCTAAGGATCATTTTGACTGCCTCCAGAAGTTAGATCAGATGGCAAATTGGATTTGGTGCTAGGTCTTTCCCTTTAGGTTTTACCCCAACAATGTTTTCATTAGTTTCACTCACTCTCGAAATCAAGCATTTTACAGCAGGTTGGAGCAGCCTGTATCTCAGCACAGGAATAAGGTAGGGAAGAATTCTAAGGCTCATTTTGACTGCCTCCAGAAGTTAGATCAGATGGCAAATTGGATTTGGTGCTAGGTCTTTCCCTTTAGGTTTTACCCCAACAATGTTTTCATTAGTTTCGCTCACTCTCGAAATCAAGCATTTTACAGCAGGTTGGAGCAGCCTGTATCTCAGCACAGGAATAAGGTAGGGAAGAATTCTAAGGATCATTTTGACTGCCTCCAGAAGTTAGATCAGATGGCAAATTGGATTTGGTGCTAGGTCTTTCCCTTTAGGTTTTACCCCAACAATGTTTTCATTAGTTTCGCTCACTCTCGAAATCAAGCATTTTACAGCAGGTTGGAGCAGCCTGTATCTCAGCACAGGAATAAGGTAGGGAAGAATTCTAAGGATCATTTTGACTGCCTCCAGAAGTTAGATCAGATGGCAAATTGGATTTGGTGCTAGGTCTTTCCCTTTAGGTTTTACCCCAACAATGTTTTCATTAGTTTCGCTCACTCTCGAAATCAAGCATTTTACAGCAGGTTGGAGCAGCCTGTATCTCAGCACAGGAATAAGGTAGGGAAGAATTCTAAGGATCATTTTGACTGCCTCCAGAAGTTAGATCAGATGGCAAATTGGATTTGGTGCTAGGTCTTTCCCTTTAGGTTTTACCCCAACAATGTTTTCATTAGTTTCGCTCACTCTCGAAATCAAGCATTTTACAGCAGGTTGGAGCAGCCTGTATCTCAGCACAGGAATAAGGTAGGGAAGAATTCTAAGGATCATTTTGACTGCCTCCAGAAGTTAGATCAGATGGCAAATTGGATTTGGTGCTAGGTCTTTCCCTTTAGGTTTTACCCCAACAATGTTTTCATTAGTTTCGCTCACTCTCGAAATCAAGCATTTTACAGCAGGTTGGAGCAGCCTGTATCTCAGCACAGGAATAAGGTAGGGAAGAATTCTAAGGATCATTTTGACTGCCTCCAGAAGTTAGATCAGATGGCCAATGGAATTTGGTGCTAGGTCTTTCCCTTTAGGTTTTACCCCAACAATGTTTTCATTAGTTTCGCTCACTCTCGAAATCAAGCATTTTACAGCAGGTTGGAGCAGCCTGTATCTCAGCACAGGAATAAGGTAGGGAAGAGTTCTAAGGATCATTTTGACTGCCTCCAGAAGTTAGATCAGATGGCCAATGGAATTTGGTGCTAGGTCTTTCCCTTTAGGTTTTACCCCAACAATGTTTTCATTAGTTTCGCTCACTCTCGAAATCAAGCATTTTACAGCAGGTTGGAGCAGCCTGTATCTCAGCACAGGAATAAGGTAGGGAAGAATTCTAAGGATCATTTTGACTGCCTCCAGAAGTTAGATCAGATGGCAAATTGGATTTGGTGCTAGGTCTTTCCCTTTAGGTTTTACCCCAACAATGTTTTCATTAGTTTCGCTCACTCTCGAAATCAAGCATTTTACAGCAGGTTGGAGCAGCCTGTATCTCAGCACAGGAATAAGGTAGGGAAGAATTCTAAGGATCATTTTGACTGCCTCCAGAAGTTAGATCAGATGGCCAATGGAATTTGGTGCTAGGTCTTTCCCTTTAGGTTTTACCCCAACAATGTTTTCATTAGTTTCGCTCACTCTCGAAATCAAGCATTTTACAGCAGGTTGGAGCAGCCTGTATCTCAGCACAGGAATAAGGTAGGGAAGAATTCAAATACTCATTTTGACTGCCTCCAGAAGTTAGATCAGATGGCCAATGCAATTTGGTGCTAGGCCTTTCCCTTTAGGTTTTACCCCAACAATGTTTTCATTAGTTTCGCTCACTCTCGAAATCAAGCATTTTACAGCAGGTTGGAGCAGCCTGTATCTCAGCACAGGAATAAGGTAGGGAAGAATTCTAAGGATCATTTTGACTGCCTCCAGAAGTTAGATCAGATGGCAAATTGCATTTGGTGCTAGGTCTTTCCCTTTAGGTTTTACCCCAACAATGTTTTCATTAGTTTCGCTCACTCTCGAAATCAAGCATTTTACAGCAGGTTGGAGCAGCCTGTATCTCAGCACAGGAATAAGGTAGGGAAGAATTCTAAGGATCATTTTGACTGCCTCCAGAAGTTAGATCAGATGGCAAATTGGATTTGGTGCTAGGTCTTTCCCTTTAGGTTTTACCCCAACAATGTTTTCATTAGTTTCGCTCACTCTCGAAATCAAGCATTTTACAGCAGGTTGGAGCAGCCTGTATCTCAGCACAGGAATAAGGTAGGGAAGAATTCTAAGGATCATTTTGACTGCCTCCAGAAGTTAGATCAGATGGCAAATTGGATTTGGTGCTAGGTCTTTCCCTTTAGGTTTTACCCCAACAATGTTTTCATTAGTTTCGCTCACTCTCGAAATCAAGCATTTTACAGCAGGTTGGAGCAGCCTGTATCTCAGCACAGGAATAAGGCAGGGAAGAATTCTAAGGATCATTTTGACTGCCTCCAGAAGTTAGATCAGATGGCCAATGGAATTTGGTGCTAGGTCTTTCCCTTTAGGTTTTACCCCAACAATGTTTTCATTAGTTTCGCTCACTCTCGAAATCAAGCATTTTACAGCAGGTTGGAGCAGCCTGTATCTCAGCACAGGAATAAGGTAGGGAAGAGTTCTAAGGATCATTTTGACTGCCTCCAGAAGTTAGATCAGATGGCAAATTGTATTTGGTGCTAGGTCTTTCCCTTTAGGTTTTACCCCAACAATGTTTTCATTAGTTTCGCTCACTCTCGAAATCAAGCATTTTACAGCAGGTTGGAGCAGCCTGTATCTCAGCACAGGAATAAGGTAGGGAAGAATTCTAAGGATCATTTTGACTGCCTCCAGAAGTTAGATCAGATGGCCAATGCAATTTGGTGCTAGGCCTTTCCCTTTAGGTTTTACCCCAACAATGTTTTCATTAGTTTCGCTCACTCTCGAAATCAAGCATTTTACAGCAGGTTGGAGCAGCCTGTATCTCAGCACAGGAATAAGGTAGGGAAGAATTCTAAGGATCATTTTGACTGCCTCCAGAAGTTAGATCAGATGGCCAATGCAATTTGGTGCTAGGCCTTTCCCTTTAGGTTTTACCCCAACAATGTTTTCATTAGTTTCGCTCACTCTCGAAATCAAGCATTTTACAGCAGGTTGGAGCAGCCTGTATCTCAGCACAGGAATAAGGTAGGGAAGAATTCTAAGGATCATTTTGACTGCCTCCAGAAGTTAGATCAGATGGCAAATTGGATTTGGTGCTAGGTCTTTCCCTTTAGGTTTTACCCCAACAATGTTTTCATTAGTTTCACTCACTCTCGAAATCAAGCATTTTACAGCAGGTTGGAGCAGCCTGTATCTCAGCACAGGAATAAGGTAGGGAAGAATTCTAAGGCTCATTTTGACTGCCTCCAGAAGTTAGATCAGATGGCAAATTGGATTTGGTGCTAGGTCTTTCCCTTTAGGTTTTACCCCAACAATGTTTTCATTAGTTTCGCTCACTCTCGAAATCAAGCATTTTACAGCAGGTTGGAGCAGCCTGTATCTCAGCACAGGAATAAGGTAGGGAAGAATTCTAAGGATCATTTTGACTGCCTCCAGAAGTTAGATCAGATGGCAAATTGGATTTGGTGCTAGGTCTTTCCCTTTAGGTTTTACCCCAACAATGTTTTCATTAGTTTCGCTCACTCTCGAAATCAAGCATTTTACAGCAGGTTGGAGCAGCCTGTATCTCAGCACAGGAATAAGGTAGGGAAGAATTCTAAGGATCATTTTGACTGCCTCCAGAAGTTAGATCAGATGGCAAATTGGATTTGGTGCTAGGTCTTTCCCTTTAGGTTTTACCCCAACAATGTTTTCATTAGTTTCGCTCACTCTCGAAATCAAGCATTTTACAGCAGGTTGGAGCAGCCTGTATCTCAGCACAGGAATAAGGTAGGGAAGAATTCTAAGGATCATTTTGACTGCCTCCAGAAGTTAGATCAGATGGCAAATTGGATTTGGTGCTAGGTCTTTCCCTTTAGGTTTTACCCCAACAATGTTTTCATTAGTTTCGCTCACTCTCGAAATCAAGCATTTTACAGCAGGTTGGAGCAGCCTGTATCTCAGCACAGGAATAAGGTAGGGAAGAATTCTAAGGATCATTTTGACTGCCTCCAGAAGTTAGATCAGATGGCAAATTGGATTTGGTGCTAGGTCTTTCCCTTTAGGTTTTACCCCAACAATGTTTTCATTAGTTTCGCTCACTCTCGAAATCAAGCATTTTACAGCAGGTTGGAGCAGCCTGTATCTCAGCACAGGAATAAGGTAGGGAAGAATTCTAAGGATCATTTTGACTGCCTCCAGAAGTTAGATCAGATGGCCAATGGAATTTGGTGCTAGGTCTTTCCCTTTAGGTTTTACCCCAACAATGTTTTCATTAGTTTCGCTCACTCTCGAAATCAAGCATTTTACAGCAGGTTGGAGCAGCCTGTATCTCAGCACAGGAATAAGGTAGGGAAGAGTTCTAAGGATCATTTTGACTGCCTCCAGAAGTTAGATCAGATGGCCAATGGAATTTGGTGCTAGGTCTTTCCCTTTAGGTTTTACCCCAACAATATTTTCATTAGTTTCGCTCACTCTCGAAATCAAGCATTTTACAGCAGGTTGGAGCAGCCTGTATCTCAGCACAGGAATAAGGTAGGGAAGAATTCTAAGGATCATTTTGACTGCCTCCAGAAGTTAGATCAGATGGCAAATTGGATTTGGTGCTAGGTCTTTCCCTTTAGGTTTTACCCCAACAATGTTTTCATTAGTTTCGCTCACTCTCGAAATCAAGCATTTTACAGCAGGTTGGAGCAGCCTGTATCTCAGCACAGGAATAAGGTAGGGAAGAATTCTAAGGATCATTTTGACTGCCTCCAGAAGTTAGATCAGATGGCCAATGGAATTTGGTGCTAGGTCTTTCCCTTTAGGTTTTACCCCAACAATGTTTTCATTAGTTTCGCTCACTCTCGAAATCAAGCATTTTACAGCAGGTTGGAGCAGCCTGTATCTCAGCACAGGAATAAGGTAGGGAAGAATTCAAATACTCATTTTGACTGCCTCCAGAAG
The DNA here is from genome assembly GCF_026170545.1 of Melanerpes formicivorus. Classification (NCBI taxonomy): domain Eukaryota; kingdom Metazoa; phylum Chordata; class Aves; order Piciformes; family Picidae; genus Melanerpes; species Melanerpes formicivorus. The sequence goes on from NW_027143785.1 coordinate 18,370, forward strand.
TTAGATCAGATGGCCAATGCAATTTGGTGCTAGGCCTTTCCCTTTAGGTTTTACCCCAACAATGTTTTCATTAGTTTCGCTCACTCTCGAAATCAAGCATTTTACAGCAGGTTGGAGCAGCCTGTATCTCAGCACAGGAATAAGGTAGGGAAGAATTCTAAGGATCATTTTGACTGCCTCCAGAAGTTAGATCAGATGGCAAATTGGATTTGGTGCTAGGTCTTTCCCTTTAGGTTTTACCCCAACAATGTTTTCATTAGTTTCGCTCACTCTCGAAATCAAGCATTTTACAGCAGGTTGGAGCAGCCTGTATCTCAGCACAGGAATAAGGTAGGGAAGAATTCTAAGGATCATTTTGACTGCCTCCAGAAGTTAGATCAGATGGCAAATTGGATTTGGTGCTAGGTCTTTCCCTTTAGGTTTTACCCCAACAATGTTTTCATTAGTTTCGCTCACTCTCGAAATCAAGCATTTTACAGCAGGTTGGAGCAGCCTGTATCTCAGCACAGGAATAAGGTAGGGAAGAATTCAAATACTCATTTTGACTGCCTCCAGAAGTTAGATCAGATGGCCAATGCAATTTGGTGCTAGGCCTTTCCCTTTAGGTTTTACCCCAACAATGTTTTCATTAGTTTCGCTCACTCTCGAAATCAAGCATTTTACAGCAGGTTGGAGCAGCCTGTATCTCAGCACAGGAATAAGGTAGGGAAGAATTCTAAGGATCATTTTGACTGCCTCCAGAAGTTAGATCAGATGGCAAATTGGATTTGGTGCTAGGTCTTTCCCTTTAGGTTTTACCCCAACAATGTTTTCATTAGTTTCACTCACTCTCGAAATCAAGCATTTTACAGCAGGTTGGAGCAGCCTGTATCTCAGCACAGGAATAAGGTAGGGAAGAATTCTAAGGATCATTTTGACTGCCTCCAGAAGTTAGATCAGATGGCAAATTGGATTTGGTGCTAGGTCTTTCCCTTTAGGTTTTACCCCAACAATGTTTTCATTAGTTTCGCTCACTCTCGAAATCAAGCATTTTACAGCAGGTTGGAGCAGCCTGTATCTCAGCACAGGAATAAGGTAGGGAAGAATTCTAAGGATCATTTTGACTGCCTCCAGAAGTTAGATCAGATGGCAAATTGGATTTGGTGCTAGGTCTTTCCCTTTAGGTTTTACCCCAACAATGTTTTCATTAGTTTCGCTCACTCTCGAAATCAAGCATTTTACAGCAGGTTGGAGCAGCCTGTATCTCAGCACAGGAATAAGGTAGGGAAGAATTCTAAGGATCATTTTGACTGCCTCCAGAAGTTAGATCAGATGGCAAATTGGATTTGGTGCTAGGTCTTTCCCTTTAGGTTTTACCCCAACAATGTTTTCATTAGTTTCGCTCACTCTCGAAATCAAGCATTTTACAGCAGGTTGGAGCAGCCTGTATCTCAGCACAGGAATAAGGTAGGGAAGAATTCTAAGGATCATTTTGACTGCCTCCAGAAGTTAGATCAGATGGCAAATTGGATTTGGTGCTAGGTCTTTCCCTTTAGGTTTTACCCCAACAATGTTTTCATTAGTTTCGCTCACTCTCGAAATCAAGCATTTTACAGCAGGTTGGAGCAGCCTGTATCTCAGCACAGGAATAAGGTAGGGAAGAATTCTAAGGATCATTTTGACTGCCTCCAGAAGTTAGATCAGATGGCCAATGGAATTTGGTGCTAGGTCTTTCCCTTTAGGTTTTACCCCAACAATGTTTTCATTAGTTTCGCTCACTCTCGAAATCAAGCATTTTACAGCAGGTTGGAGCAGCCTGTATCTCAGCACAGGAATAAGGTAGGGAAGAGTTCTAAGGATCATTTTGACTGCCTCCAGAAGTTAGATCAGATGGCAAATTGTATTTGGTGCTAGGTCTTTCCCTTTAGGTTTTACCCCAACAATGTTTTCATTAGTTTCGCTCACTCTCGAAATCAAGCATTTTACAGCAGGTTGGAGCAGCCTGTATCTCAGCACAGGAATAAGGTAGGGAAGAATTCTAAGGATCATTTTGACTGCCTCCAGAAGTTAGATCAGATGGCAAATTGGATTTGGTGCTAGGTCTTTCCCTTTAGGTTTTACCCCAACAATGTTTTCATTAGTTTCGCTCACTCTCGAAATCAAGCATTTTACAGCAGGTTGGAGCAGCCTGTATCTCAGCACAGGAATAAGGTAGGGAAGAGTTCTAAGGATCATTTTGACTGCCTCCAGAAGTTAGATCAGATGGCAAATTGGATTTGGTGCTAGGTCTTTCCCTTTAGGTTTTACCCCAACAATGTTTTCATTAGTTTCGCTCACTCTCGAAATCAAGCATTTTACAGCAGGTTGGAGCAGCCTGTATCTCAGCACAGGAATAAGGTAGGGAAGAATTCTAAGGATCATTTTGACTGCCTCCAGAAGTTAGATCAGATGGCCAATGGAATTTGGTGCTAGGTCTTTCCCTTTAGGTTTTACCCCAACAATGTTTTCATTAGTTTCGCTCACTCTCGAAATCAAGCATTTTACAGCAGGTTGGAGCAGCCTGTATCTCAGCACAGGAATAAGGTAGGGAAGAATTCAAATACTCATTTTGACTGCCTCCAGAAGTTAGATCAGATGGCCAATGCAATTTGGTGCTAGGCCTTTCCCTTTAGGTTTTACCCCAACAATGTTTTCATTAGTTTCGCTCACTCTCGAAATCAAGCATTTTACAGCAGGTTGGAGCAGCCTGTATCTCAGCACAGGAATAAGGTAGGGAAGAATTCAAATACTCATTTTGACTGCCTCCAGAAGTTAGATCAGATGGCCAATGCAATTTGGTGCTAGGTCTTTCCCTTTAGGTTTTACCCCAACAATGTTTTCATTAGTTTCGCTCACTCTCGAAATCAAGCATTTTACAGCAGGTTGGAGCAGCCTGTATCTCAGCACAGGAATAAGGTAGGGAAGAATTCTAAGGATCATTTTGACTGCCTCCAGAAGTTAGATCAGATGGCAAATTGCATTTGGTGCTAGGTCTTTCCCTTTAGGTTTTACCCCAACAATGTTTTCATTAGTTTCGCTCACTCTCGAAATCAAGCATTTTACAGCAGGTTGGAGCAGCCTGTATCTCAGCACAGGAATAAGGTAGGGAAGAATTCTAAGGATCATTTTGACTGCCTCCAGAAGTTAGATCAGATGGCAAATTGGATTTGGTGCTAGGTCTTTCCCTTTAGGTTTTACCCCAACAATGTTTTCATTAGTTTCGCTCACTCTCGAAATCAAGCATTTTACAGCAGGTTGGAGCAGCCTGTATCTCAGCACAGGAATAAGGTAGGGAAGAATTCTAAGGATCATTTTGACTGCCTCCAGAAGTTAGATCAGATGGCAAATTGGATTTGGTGCTAGGTCTTTCCCTTTAGGTTTTACCCCAACAATGTTTTCATTAGTTTCGCTCACTCTCGAAATCAAGCATTTTACAGCAGGTTGGAGCAGCCTGTATCTCAGCACAGGAATAAGGCAGGGAAGAATTCTAAGGATCATTTTGACTGCCTCCAGAAGTTAGATCAGATGGCCAATGGAATTTGGTGCTAGGTCTTTCCCTTTAGGTTTTACCCCAACAATGTTTTCATTAGTTTCGCTCACTCTCGAAATCAAGCATTTTACAGCAGGTTGGAGCAGCCTGTATCTCAGCACAGGAATAAGGTAGGGAAGAGTTCTAAGGATCATTTTGACTGCCTCCAGAAGTTAGATCAGATGGCAAATTGTATTTGGTGCTAGGTCTTTCCCTTTAGGTTTTACCCCAACAATGTTTTCATTAGTTTCGCTCACTCTCGAAATCAAGCATTTTACAGCAGGTTGGAGCAGCCTGTATCTCAGCACAGGAATAAGGTAGGGAAGAATTCTAAGGATCATTTTGACTGCCTCCAGAAGTTAGATCAGATGGCCAATGGAATTTGGTGCTAGGTCTTTCCCTTTAGGTTTTACCCCAACAATGTTTTCATTAGTTTCGCTCACTCTCGAAATCAAGCATTTTACAGCAGGTTGGAGCAGCCTGTATCTCAGCACAGGAATAAGGTAGGGAAGAATTCTAAGGATCATTTTGACTGCCTCCAGAAGTTAGATCAGATGGCCAATGGAATTTGGTGCTAGGTCTTTCCCTTTAGGTTTTACCCCAACAATGTTTTCATTAGTTTCGCTCACTCTCGAAATCAAGCATTTTACAGCAGGTTGGAGCAGCCTGTATCTCAGCACAGGAATAAGGTAGGGAAGAATTCTAAGGATCATTTTGACTGCCTCCAGAAGTTAGATCAGATGGCCAATGCAATTTGGTGCTAGGCCTTTCCCTTTAGGTTTTACCCCAACAATGTTTTCATTAGTTTCGCTCACTCTCGAAATCAAGCATTTTACAGCAGGTTGGAGCAGCCTGTATCTCAGCACAGGAATAAGGTAGGGAAGAATTCTAAGGATCATTTTGACTGCCTCCAGAAGTTAGATCAGATGGCAAATTGGATTTGGTGCTAGGTCTTTCCCTTTAGGTTTTACCCCAACAATGTTTTCATTAGTTTCACTCACTCTCGAAATCAAGCATTTTACAGCAGGTTGGAGCAGCCTGTATCTCAGCACAGGAATAAGGTAGGGAAGAATTCTAAGGATCATTTTGACTGCCTCCAGAAGTTAGATCAGATGGCAAATTGGATTTGGTGCTAGGTCTTTCCCTTTAGGTTTTACCCCAACAATGTTTTCATTAGTTTCGCTCACTCTCGAAATCAAGCATTTTACAGCAGGTTGGAGCAGCCTGTATCTCAGCACAGGAATAAGGTAGGGAAGAATTCTAAGGATCATTTTGACTGCCTCCAGAAGTTAGATCAGATGGCAAATTGGATTTGGTGCTAGGTCTTTCCCTTTAGGTTTTACCCCAACAATGTTTTCATTAGTTTCGCTCACTCTCGAAATCAAGCATTTTACAGCAGGTTGGAGCAGCCTGTATCTCAGCACAGGAATAAGGTAGGGAAGAATTCTAAGGATCATTTTGACTGCCTCCAGAAGTTAGATCAGATGGCAAATTGGATTTGGTGCTAGGTCTTTCCCTTTAGGTTTTACCCCAACAATGTTTTCATTAGTTTCGCTCACTCTCGAAATCAAGCATTTTACAGCAGGTTGGAGCAGCCTGTATCTCAGCACAGGAATAAGGTAGGGAAGAATTCTAAGGATCATTTTGACTGCCTCCAGAAGTTAGATCAGATGGCAAATTGGATTTGGTGCTAGGTCTTTCCCTTTAGGTTTTACCCCAACAATGTTTTCATTAGTTTCGCTCACTCTCGAAATCAAGCATTTTACAGCAGGTTGGAGCAGCCTGTATCTCAGCACAGGAATAAGGTAGGGAAGAATTCTAAGGATCATTTTGACTGCCTCCAGAAGTTAGATCAGATGGCAAATTGGATTTGGTGCTAGGTCTTTCCCTTTAGGTTTTACCCCAACAATGTTTTCATTAGTTTCGCTCACTCTCGAAATCAAGCATTTTACAGCAGGTTGGAGCAGCCTGTATCTCAGCACAGGAATAAGGTAGGGAAGAATTCTAAGGATCATTTTGACTGCCTCCAGAAGTTAGATCAGATGGCCAATGGAATTTGGTGCTAGGTCTTTCCCTTTAGGTTTTACCCCAACAATGTTTTCATTAGTTTCGCTCACTCTCGAAATCAAGCATTTTACAGCAGGTTGGAGCAGCCTGTATCTCAGCACAGGAATAAGGTAGGGAAGAGTTCTAAGGATCATTTTGACTGCCTCCAGAAGTTAGATCAGATGGCCAATGGAATTTGGTGCTAGGTCTTTCCCTTTAGGTTTTACCCCAACAATGTTTTCATTAGTTTCGCTCACTCTCGAAATCAAGCATTTTACAGCAGGTTGGAGCAGCCTGTATCTCAGCACAGGAATAAGGTAGGGAAGAATTCTAAGGATCATTTTGACTGCCTCCAGAAGTTAGATCAGATGGCAAATTGGATTTGGTGCTAGGTCTTTCCCTTTAGGTTTTACCCCAACAATGTTTTCATTAGTTTCGCTCACTCTCGAAATCAAGCATTTTACAGCAGGTTGGAGCAGCCTGTATCTCAGCACAGGAATAAGGTAGGGAAGAATTCTAAGGATCATTTTGACTGCCTCCAGAAGTTAGATCAGATGGCAAATTGGATTTGGTGCTAGGTCTTTCCCTTTAGGTTTTACCCCAACAATGTTTTCATTAGTTTCGCTCACTCTCGAAATCAAGCATTTTACAGCAGGTTGGAGCAGCCTGTATCTCAGCACAGGAATAAGGTAGGGAAGAGTTCTAAGGATCATTTTGACTGCCTCCAGAAGTTAGATCAGATGGCAAATTGTATTTGGTGCTAGGTCTTTCCCTTTAGGTTTTACCCCAACAATGTTTTCATTAGTTTCGCTCACTCTCGAAATCAAGCATTTTACAGCAGGTTGGAGCAGCCTGTATCTCAGCACAGGAATAAGGTAGGGAAGAGTTCTAAGGATCATTTTGACTGCCTCCAGAAGTTAGATCAGATGGCAAATTGGATTTGGTGCTAGGTCTTTCCCTTTAGGTTTTACCCCAACAATGTTTTCATTAGTTTCGCTCACTCTCGAAATCAAGCATTTTACAGCAGGTTGGAGCAGCCTGTATCTCAGCACAGGAATAAGGTAGGGAAGAATTCTAAGGATCATTTTGACTGCCTCCAGAAGTTAGATCAGATGGCCAATGCAATTTGGTGCTAGGCCTTTCCCTTTAGGTTTTACCCCAACAATGTTTTCATTAGTTTCGCTCACTCTCGAAATCAAGCATTTTACAGCAGGTTGGAGCAGCCTGTATCTCAGCACAGGAATAAGGTAGGGAAGAATTCTAAGGATCATTTTGACTGCCTCCAGAAGTTAGATCAGATGGCCAATGCAATTTGGTGCTAGGCCTTTCCCTTTAGGTTTTACCCCAACAATGTTTTCATTAGTTTCGCTCACTCTCGAAATCAAGCATTTTACAGCAGGTTGGAGCAGCCTGTATCTCAGCACAGGAATAAGGTAGGGAAGAATTCTAAGGATCATTTTGACTGCCTCCAGAAGTTAGATCAGATGGCAAATTGGATTTGGTGCTAGGTCTTTCCCTTTAGGTTTTACCCCAACAATGTTTTCATTAGTTTCACTCACTCTCGAAATCAAGCATTTTACAGCAGGTTGGAGCAGCCTGTATCTCAGCACAGGAATAAGGTAGGGAAGAATTCTAAGGCTCATTTTGACTGCCTCCAGAAGTTAGATCAGATGGCAAATTGGATTTGGTGCTAGGTCTTTCCCTTTAGGTTTTACCCCAACAATGTTTTCATTAGTTTCGCTCACTCTCGAAATCAAGCATTTTACAGCAGGTTGGAGCAGCCTGTATCTCAGCACAGGAATAAGGTAGGGAAGAATTCTAAGGATCATTTTGACTGCCTCCAGAAGTTAGATCAGATGGCAAATTGGATTTGGTGCTAGGTCTTTCCCTTTAGGTTTTACCCCAACAATGTTTTCATTAGTTTCGCTCACTCTCGAAATCAAGCATTTTACAGCAGGTTGGAGCAGCCTGTATCTCAGCACAGGAATAAGGTAGGGAAGAATTCTAAGGATCATTTTGACTGCCTCCAGAAGTTAGATCAGATGGCAAATTGGATTTGGTGCTAGGTCTTTCCCTTTAGGTTTTACCCCAACAATGTTTTCATTAGTTTCGCTCACTCTCGAAATCAAGCATTTTACAGCAGGTTGGAGCAGCCTGTATCTCAGCACAGGAATAAGGTAGGGAAGAATTCTAAGGATCATTTTGACTGCCTCCAGAAGTTAGATCAGATGGCAAATTGGATTTGGTGCTAGGTCTTTCCCTTTAGGTTTTACCCCAACAATGTTTTCATTAGTTTCGCTCACTCTCGAAATCAAGCATTTTACAGCAGGTTGGAGCAGCCTGTATCTCAGCACAGGAATAAGGTAGGGAAGAATTCTAAGGATCATTTTGACTGCCTCCAGAAGTTAGATCAGATGGCAAATTGGATTTGGTGCTAGGTCTTTCCCTTTAGGTTTTACCCCAACAATGTTTTCATTAGTTTCGCTCACTCTCGAAATCAAGCATTTTACAGCAGGTTGGAGCAGCCTGTATCTCAGCACAGGAATAAGGTAGGGAAGAATTCTAAGGATCATTTTGACTGCCTCCAGAAGTTAGATCAGATGGCCAATGGAATTTGGTGCTAGGTCTTTCCCTTTAGGTTTTACCCCAACAATGTTTTCATTAGTTTCGCTCACTCTCGAAATCAAGCATTTTACAGCAGGTTGGAGCAGCCTGTATCTCAGCACAGGAATAAGGTAGGGAAGAGTTCTAAGGATCATTTTGACTGCCTCCAGAAGTTAGATCAGATGGCCAATGGAATTTGGTGCTAGGTCTTTCCCTTTAGGTTTTACCCCAACAATGTTTTCATTAGTTTCGCTCACTCTCGAAATCAAGCATTTTACAGCAGGTTGGAGCAGCCTGTATCTCAGCACAGGAATAAGGTAGGGAAGAATTCTAAGGATCATTTTGACTGCCTCCAGAAGTTAGATCAGATGGCAAATTGGATTTGGTGCTAGGTCTTTCCCTTTAGGTTTTACCCCAACAATGTTTTCATTAGTTTCGCTCACTCTCGAAATCAAGCATTTTACAGCAGGTTGGAGCAGCCTGTATCTCAGCACAGGAATAAGGTAGGGAAGAATTCTAAGGATCATTTTGACTGCCTCCAGAAGTTAGATCAGATGGCCAATGGAATTTGGTGCTAGGTCTTTCCCTTTAGGTTTTACCCCAACAATGTTTTCATTAGTTTCGCTCACTCTCGAAATCAAGCATTTTACAGCAGGTTGGAGCAGCCTGTATCTCAGCACAGGAATAAGGTAGGGAAGAATTCAAATACTCATTTTGACTGCCTCCAGAAGTTAGATCAGATGGCCAATGCAATTTGGTGCTAGGCCTTTCCCTTTAGGTTTTACCCCAACAATGTTTTCATTAGTTTCGCTCACTCTCGAAATCAAGCATTTTACAGCAGGTTGGAGCAGCCTGTATCTCAGCACAGGAATAAGGTAGGGAAGAATTCTAAGGATCATTTTGACTGCCTCCAGAAGTTAGATCAGATGGCAAATTGGATTTGGTGCTAGGTCTTTCCCTTTAGGTTTTACCCCAACAATGTTTTCATTAGTTTCGCTCACTCTCGAAATCAAGCATTTTACAGCAGGTTGGAGCAGCCTGTATCTCAGCACAGGAATAAGGTAGGGAAGAATTCAAATACTCATTTTGACTGCCTCCAGAAGTTAGATCAGATGGCAAATTGGATTTGGTGCTAGGTCTTTCCCTTTAGGTTTTACCCCAACAATGTTTTCATTAGTTTCGCTCACTCTCGAAATCAAGCATTTTACAGCAGGTTGGAGCAGCCTGTATCTCAGCACAGGAATAAGGTAGGGAAGAATTCAAATACTCATTTTGACTGCCTCCAGAAGTTAGATCAGATGGCCAATGCAATTTGGTGCTAGGCCTTTCCCTTTAGGTTTTACCCCAACAATGTTTTCATTAGTTTCGCTCACTCTCGAAATCAAGCATTTTACAGCAGGTTGGAGCAGCCTGTATCTCAGCACAGGAATAAGGTAGGGAAGAATTCTAAGGATCATTTTGACTGCCTCCAGAAGTTAGATCAGATGGCAAATTGGATTTGGTGCTAGGTCTTTCCCTTTAGGTTTTACCCCAACAATGTTTTCATTAGTTTCACTCACTCTCGAAATCAAGCATTTTACAGCAGGTTGGAGCAGCCTGTATCTCAGCACAGGAATAAGGTAGGGAAGAATTCTAAGGATCATTTTGACTGCCTCCAGAAGTTAGATCAGATGGCAAATTGGATTTGGTGCTAGGTCTTTCCCTTTAGGTTTTACCCCAACAATGTTTTCATTAGTTTCGCTCACTCTCGAAATCAAGCATTTTACAGCAGGTTGGAGCAGCCTGTATCTCAGCACAGGAATAAGGTAGGGAAGAATTCTAAGGATCATTTTGACTGCCTCCAGAAGTTAGATCAGATGGCCAATGGAATTTGGTGCTAGGTCTTTCCCTTTAGGTTTTACCCCAACAATGTTTTCATTAGTTTCGCTCACTCTCGAAATCAAGCATTTTACAGCAGGTTGGAGCAGCCTGTATCTCAGCACAGGAATAAGGTAGGGAAGAGTTCTAAGGATCATTTTGACTGCCTCCAGAAGTTAGATCAGATGGCCAATGGAATTTGGTGCTAGGTCTTTCCCTTTAGGTTTTACCCCAACAATGTTTTCATTAGTTTCGCTCACTCTCGAAATCAAGCATTTTACAGCAGGTTGGAGCAGCCTGTATCTCAGCACAGGAATAAGGTAGGGAAGAATTCTAAGGATCATTTTGACTGCCTCCAGAAGTTAGATCAGATGGCAAATTGGATTTGGTGCTAGGTCTTTCCCTTTAGGTTTTACCCCAACAATGTTTTCATTAGTTTCGCTCACTCTCGAAATCAAGCATTTTACAGCAGGTTGGAGCAGCCTGTATCTCAGCACAGGAATAAGGTAGGGAAGAATTCTAAGGATCATTTTGACTGCCTCCAGAAGTTAGATCAGATGGCCAATGGAATTTGGTGCTAGGTCTTTCCCTTTAGGTTTTACCCCAACAATGTTTTCATTAGTTTCGCTCACTCTCGAAATCAAGCATTTTACAGCAGGTTGGAGCAGCCTGTATCTCAGCACAGGAATAAGGTAGGGAAGAATTCAAATACTCATTTTGACTGCCTCCAGAAGTTAGATCAGATGGCCAATGCAATTTGGTGCTAGGCCTTTCCCTTTAGGTTTTACCCCAACAATGTTTTCATTAGTTTCGCTCACTCTCGAAATCAAGCATTTTACAGCAGGTTGGAGCAGCCTGTATCTCAGCACAGGAATAAGGTAGGGAAGAATTCTAAGGATCATTTTGACTGCCTCCAGAAGTTAGATCAGATGGCAAATTGGATTTGGTGCTAGGTCTTTCCCTTTAGGTTTTACCCCAACAATGTTTTCATTAGTTTCGCTCACTCTCGAAATCAAGCATTTTACAGCAGGTTGGAGCAGCCTGTATCTCAGCACAGGAATAAGGTAGGGAAGAATTCAAATACTCATTTTGACTGCCTCCAGAAGTTAGATCAGATGGCAAATTGGATTTGGTGCTAGGTCTTTCCCTTTAGGTTTTACCCCAACAATGTTTTCATTAGTTTCGCTCACTCTCGAAATCAAGCATTTTACAGCAGGTTGGAGCAGCCTGTATCTCAGCACAGGAATAAGGTAGGGAAGAATTCAAATACTCATTTTGACTGCCTCCAGAAGTTAGATCAGATGGCCAATGCAATTTGGTGCTAGGCCTTTCCCTTTAGGTTTTACCCCAACAATGTTTTCATTAGTTTCGCTCACTCTCGAAATCAAGCATTTTACAGCAGGTTGGAGCAGCCTGTATCTCAGCACAGGAATAAGGTAGGGAAGAATTCTAAGGATCATTTTGACTGCCTCCAGAAGTTAGATCAGATGGCAAATTGGATTTGGTGCTAGGTCTTTCCCTTTAGGTTTTACCCCAACAATGTTTTCATTAGTTTCACTCACTCTCGAAATCAAGCATTTTACAGCAGGTTGGAGCAGCCTGTATCTCAGCACAGGAATAAGGTAGGGAAGAATTCTAAGGATCATTTTGACTGCCTCCAGAAGTTAGATCAGATGGCAAATTGGATTTGGTGCTAGGTCTTTCCCTTTAGGTTTTACCCCAACAATGTTTTCATTAGTTTCGCTCACTCTCGAAATCAAGCATTTTACAGCAGGTTGGAGCAGCCTGTATCTCAGCACAGGAATAAGGTAGGGAAGAATTCTAAGGATCATTTTGACTGCCTCCAGAAGTTAGATCAGATGGCAAATTGGATTTGGTGCTAGGTCTTTCCCTTTAGGTTTTACCCCAACAATGTTTTCATTAGTTTCGCTCACTCTCGAAATCAAGCATTTTACAGCAGGTTGGAGCAGCCTGTATCTCAGCACAGGAATAAGGCAGGGAAGAATTCTAAGGATCATTTTGACTGCCTCCAGAAGTTAGATCAGATGGCCAATGGAATTTGGTGCTAGGTCTTTCCCTTTAGGTTTTACCCCAACAATGTTTTCATTACTTTCGCTCACTCTCGAAATCAAGCATTTTACAGCAGGTTGGAGCAGCCTGTATCTCAGCACAGGAATAAGGTAGGGAAGAATTCTAAGGATCATTTTGACTGCCTCCAGAAGTTAGATCAGATGGCAAATTGGATTTGGTGCTAGGTCTTTCCCTTTAGGTTTTACCCCAACAATGTTTTCATTAGTTTCGCTCACTCTCGAAATCAAGCATTTTACAGCAGGTTGGAGCAGCCTGTATCTCAGCACAGGAATAAGGTAGGGAAGAATTCTAAGGATCATTTTGACTGCCTCCAGAAGTTAGATCAGATGGCAAATTGGATTTGGTGCTAGGTCTTTCCCTTTAGGTTTTACCCCAACAATGTTTTCATTAGTTTCGCTCACTCTCGAAATCAAGCATTTTACAGCAGGTTGGAGCAGCCTGTATCTCAGCACAGGAATAAGGTAGGGAAGAGTTCTAAGGATCATTTTGACTGCCTCCAGAAGTTAGATCAGATGGCAAATTGTATTTGGTGCTAGGTCTTTCCCTTTAGGTTTTACCCCAACAATGTTTTCATTAGTTTCGCTCACTCTCGAAATCAAGCATTTTACAGCAGGTTGGAGCAGCCTGTATCTCAGCACAGGAATAAGGTAGGGAAGAGTTCTAAGGATCATTTTGACTGCCTCCAGAAGTTAGATCAGATGGCAAATTGTATTTGGTGCTAGGTCTTTCCCTTTAGGTTTTACCCCAACAATGTTTTCATTAGTTTCGCTCACTCTCGAAATCAAGCATTTTACAGCAGGTTGGAGCAGCCTGTATCTCAGCACAGGAATAAGGTAGGGAAGAATTCTAAGGATCATTTTGACTGCCTCCAGAAGTTAGATCAGATGGCCAATGCAATTTGGTGCTAGGCCTTTCCCTTTAGGTTTTACCCCAACAATGTTTTCATTAGTTTCGCTCACTCTCGAAATCAAGCATTTTACAGCAGGTTGGAGCAGCCTGTATCTCAGCACAGGAATAAGGTAGGGAAGAATTCAAATACTCATTTTGACTGCCTCCAGAAGTTAGATCAGATGGCCAATGCAATTTGGTGCTAGGCCTTTCCCTTTAGGTTTTACCCCAACAATGTTTTCATTAGTTTCGCTCACTCTCGAAATCAAGCATTTTACAGCAGGTTGGAGCAGCCTGTATCTCAGCACAGGAATAAGGTAGGGAAGAATTCAAATACTCATTTTGACTGCCTCCAGAAGTTAGATCAGATGGCCAATGCAATTTGGTGCTAGGTCTTTCCCTTTAGGTTTTACCCCAACAATGTTTTCATTAGTTTCGCTCACTCTCGAAATCAAGCATTTTACAGCAGGTTGGAGCAGCCTGTATCTCAGCACAGGAATAAGGTAGGGAAGAATTCTAAGGATCATTTTGACTGCCTCCAGAAGTTAGATCAGATGGCAAATTGCATTTGGTGCTAGGTCTTTCCCTTTAGGTTTTACCCCAACAATGTTTTCATTAGTTTCGCTCACTCTCGAAATCAAGCATTTTACAGCAGGTTGGAGCAGCCTGTATCTCAGCACAGGAATAAGGTAGGGAAGAATTCTAAGGATCATTTTGACTGCCTCCAGAAGTTAGATCAGATGGCAAATTGGATTTGGTGCTAGGTCTTTCCCTTTAGGTTTTACCCCAACAATGTTTTCATTAGTTTCGCTCACTCTCGAAATCAAGCATTTTACAGCAGGTTGGAGCAGCCTGTATCTCAGCACAGGAATAAGGTAGGGAAGAATTCTAAGGATCATTTTGACTGCCTCCAGAAGTTAGATCAGATGGCAAATTGGATTTGGTGCTAGGTCTTTCCCTTTAGGTTTTACCCCAACAATGTTTTCATTAGTTTCGCTCACTCTCGAAATCAAGCATTTTACAGCAGGTTGGAGCAGTCTGTATCTCAGCACAGGAATAAGGCAGGGAAGAATTCTAAGGATCATTTTGACTGCCTCCAGAAGTTAGATCAGATGGCCAATGGAATTTGGTGCTAGGTCTTTCCCTTTAGGTTTTACCCCAACAATGTTTTCATTAGTTTCGCTCACTCTCGAAATCAAGCATTTTACAGCAGGTTGGAGCAGCCTGTATCTCAGCACAGGAATAAGGTAGGGAAGAGTTCTAAGGATCATTTTGACTGCCTCCAGAAGTTAGATCAGATGGCAAATTGTATTTGGTGCTAGGTCTTTCCCTTTAGGTTTTACCCCAACAATGTTTTCATTAGTTTCGCTCACTCTCGAAATCAAGCATTTTACAGCAGGTTGGAGCAGCCTGTATCTCAGCACAGGAATAAGGTAGGGAAGAATTCTAAGGATCATTTTGACTGCCTCCAGAAGTTAGATCAGATGGCCAATGCAATTTGGTGCTAGGCCTTTCCCTTTAGGTTTTACCCCAACAATGTTTTCATTAGTTTCGCTCACTCTCGAAATCAAGCATTTTACAGCAGGTTGGAGCAGCCTGTATCTCAGCACAGGAATAAGGTAGGGAAGAATTCTAAGGATCATTTTGACTGCCTCCAGAAGTTAGATCAGATGGCAAATTGGATTTGGTGCTAGGTCTTTCCCTTTAGGTTTTACCCCAACAATGTTTTCATTAGTTTCACTCACTCTCGAAATCAAGCATTTTACAGCAGGTTGGAGCAGCCTGTATCTCAGCACAGGAATAAGGTAGGGAAGAATTCTAAGGATCATTTTGACTGCCTCCAGAAGTTAGATCAGATGGCAAATTGGATTTGGTGCTAGGTCTTTCCCTTTAGGTTTTACCCCAACAATGTTTTCATTAGTTTCGCTCACTCTCGAAATCAAGCATTTTACAGCAGGTTGGAGCAGCCTGTATCTCAGCACAGGAATAAGGTAGGGAAGAATTCTAAGGATCATTTTGACTGCCTCCAGAAGTTAGATCAGATGGCAAATTGGATTTGGTGCTAGGTCTTTCCCTTTAGGTTTTACCCCAACAATGTTTTCATTAGTTTCGCTCACTCTCGAAATCAAGCATTTTACAGCAGGTTGGAGCAGCCTGTATCTCAGCACAGGAATAAGGTAGGGAAGAATTCTAAGGATCATTTTGACTGCCTCCAGAAGTTAGATCAGATGGCAAATTGGATTTGGTGCTAGGTCTTTCCCTTTAGGTTTTACCCCAACAATGTTTTCATTAGTTTCGCTCACTCTCGAAATCAAGCATTTTACAGCAGGTTGGAGCAGCCTGTATCTCAGCACAGGAATAAGGTAGGGAAGAATTCTAAGGATCATTTTGACTGCCTCCAGAAGTTAGATCAGATGGCAAATTGGATTTGGTGCTAGGTCTTTCCCTTTAGGTTTTACCCCAACAATGTTTTCATTAGTTTCGCTCACTCTCGAAATCAAGCATTTTACAGCAGGTTGGAGCAGCCTGTATCTCAGCACAGGAATAAGGTAGGGAAGAATTCTAAGGATCATTTTGACTGCCTCCAGAAGTTAGATCAGATGGCAAATTGGATTTGGTGCTAGGTCTTTCCCTTTAGGTTTTACCCCAACAATGTTTTCATTAGTTTCGCTCACTCTCGAAATCAAGCATTTTACAGCAGGTTGGAGCAGCCTGTATCTCAGCACAGGAATAAGGTAGGGAAGAATTCTAAGGATCATTTTGACTGCCTCCAGAAGTTAGATCAGATGGCAAATTGGATTTGGTGCTAGGTCTTTCCCTTTAGGTTTTACCCCAACAATGTTTTCATTAGTTTCGCTCACTCTCGAAATCAAGCATTTTACAGCAGGTTGGAGCAGCCTGTATCTCAGCACAGGAATAAGGTAGGGAAGAGTTCTAAGGATCATTTTGACTGCCTCCAGAAGTTAGATCAGATGGCAAATTGGATTTGGTGCTAGGTCTTTCCCTTTAGGTTTTACCCCAACAATGTTTTCATTAGTTTCGCTCACTCTCGAAATCAAGCATTTTACAGCAGGTTGGAGCAGCCTGTATCTCAGCACAGGAATAAGGTAGGGAAGAATTCTAAGGATCATTTTGACTGCCTCCAGAAGTTAGATCAGATGGCAAATTGGATTTGGTGCTAGGTCTTTCCCTTTAGGTTTTACCCCAACAATGTTTTCATTAGTTTCGCTCACTCTCGAAATCAAGCATTTTACAGCAGGTTGGAGCAGCCTGTATCTCAGCACAGGAATAAGGTAGGGAAGAATTCTAAGGATCATTTTGACTGCCTCCAGAAGTTAGATCAGATGGCCAATGGAATTTGGTGCTAGGTCTTTCCCTTTAGGTTTTACCCCAACAATGTTTTCATTAGTTTCGCTCACTCTCGAAATCAAGCATTTTACAGCAGGTTGGAGCAGCCTGTATCTCAGCACAGGAATAAGGTAGGGAAGAGTTCTAAGGATCATTTTGACTGCCTCCAGAAGTTAGATCAGATGGCAAATTGGATTTGGTGCTAGGTCTTTCCCTTTAGGTTTTACCCCAACAATGTTTTCATTAGTTTCGCTCACTCTCGAAATCAAGCATTTTACAGCAGGTTGGAGCAGCCTGTATCTCAGCACAGGAATAAGGTAGGGAAGAATTCTAAGGATCATTTTGACTGCCTCCAGAAGTTAGATCAGATGGCCAATGGAATTTGGTGCTAGGTCTTTCCCTTTAGGTTTTACCCCAACAATGTTTTCATTAGTTTCGCTCACTCTCGAAATCAAGCATTTTACAGCAGGTTGGAGCAGCCTGTATCTCAGCACAGGAATAAGGTAGGGAAGAATTCAAATACTCATTTTGACTGCCTCCAGAAGTTAGATCAGATGGCCAATGCAATTTGGTGCTAGGCCTTTCCCTTTAGGTTTTACCCCAACAATGTTTTCATTAGTTTCGCTCACTCTCGAAATCAAGCATTTTACAGCAGGTTGGAGCAGCCTGTATCTCAGCACAGGAATAAGGTAGGGAAGAATTCTAAGGATCATTTTGACTGCCTCCAGAAGTTAGATCAGATGGCAAATTGGATTTGGTGCTAGGTCTTTCCCTTTAGGTTTTACCCCAACAATGTTTTCATTAGTTTCGCTCACTCTCGAAATCAAGCATTTTACAGCAGGTTGGAGCAGCCTGTATCTCAGCACAGGAATAAGGTAGGGAAGAATTCAAATACTCATTTTGACTGCCTCCAGAAGTTAGATCAGATGGCAAATTGGATTTGGTGCTAGGTCTTTCCCTTTAGGTTTTACCCCAACAATGTTTTCATTAGTTTCGCTCACTCTCGAAATCAAGCATTTTACAGCAGGTTGGAGCAGCCTGTATCTCAGCACAGGAATAAGGTAGGGAAGAATTCAAATACTCATTTTGACTGCCTCCAGAAGTTAGATCAGATGGCCAATGCAATTTGGTGCTAGGCCTTTCCCTTTAGGTTTTACCCCAACAATGTTTTCATTAGTTTCGCTCACTCTCGAAATCAAGCATTTTACAGCAGGTTGGAGCAGCCTGTATCTCAGCACAGGAATAAGGTAGGGAAGAATTCTAAGGATCATTTTGACTGCCTCCAGAAGTTAGATCAGATGGCAAATTGGATTTGGTGCTAGGTCTTTCCCTTTAGGTTTTACCCCAACAATGTTTTCATTAGTTTCACTCACTCTCGAAATCAAGCATTTTACAGCAGGTTGGAGCAGCCTGTATCTCAGCACAGGAATAAGGTAGGGAAGAATTCTAAGGATCATTTTGACTGCCTCCAGAAGTTAGATCAGATGGCAAATTGGATTTGGTGCTAGGTCTTTCCCTTTAGGTTTTACCCCAACAATGTTTTCATTAGTTTCGCTCACTCTCGAAATCAAGCATTTTACAGCAGGTTGGAGCAGCCTGTATCTCAGCACAGGAATAAGGTAGGGAAGAATTCTAAGGATCATTTTGACTGCCTCCAGAAGTTAGATCAGATGGCAAATTGGATTTGGTGCTAGGTCTTTCCCTTTAGGTTTTACCCCAACAATGTTTTCATTAGTTTCGCTCACTCTCGAAATCAAGCATTTTACAGCAGGTTGGAGCAGCCTGTATCTCAGCACAGGAATAAGGTAGGGAAGAATTCTAAGGATCATTTTGACTGCCTCCAGAAGTTAGATCAGATGGCAAATTGGATTTGGTGCTAGGTCTTTCCCTTTAGGTTTTACCCCAACAATGTTTTCATTAGTTTCGCTCACTCTCGAAATCAAGCATTTTACAGCAGGTTGGAGCAGCCTGTATCTCAGCACAGGAATAAGGTAGGGAAGAATTCTAAGGATCATTTTGACTGCCTCCAGAAGTTAGATCAGATGGCAAATTGGATTTGGTGCTAGGTCTTTCCCTTTAGGTTTTACCCCAACAATGTTTTCATTAGTTTCGCTCACTCTCGAAATCAAGCATTTTACAGCAGGTTGGAGCAGCCTGTATCTCAGCACAGGAATAAGGTAGGGAAGAATTCTAAGGATCATTTTGACTGCCTCCAGAAGTTAGATCAGATGGCAAATTGGATTTGGTGCTAGGTCTTTCCCTTTAGGTTTTACCCCAACAATGTTTTCATTAGTTTCGCTCACTCTCGAAATCAAGCATTTTACAGCAGGTTGGAGCAGCCTGTATCTCAGCACAGGAATAAGGTAGGGAAGAATTCTAAGGATCATTTTGACTGCCTCCAGAAGTTAGATCAGATGGCCAATGGAATTTGGTGCTAGGTCTTTCCCTTTAGGTTTTACCCCAACAATGTTTTCATTAGTTTTGCTCACTCTCGAAATCAAGCATTTTACAGCAGGTTGGAGCAGCCTGTATCTCAGCACAGGAATAAGGTAGGGAAGAGTTCTAAGGATCATTTTGACTGCCTCCAGAAGTTAGATCAGATGGCAAATTGGATTTGGTGCTAGGTCTTTCCCTTTAGGTTTTACCCCAACAATGTTTTCATTAGTTTCGCTCACTCTCGAAATCAAGCATTTTACAGCAGGTTGGAGCAGCCTGTATCTCAGCACAGGAATAAGGTAGGGAAGAATTCTAAGGATCATTTTGACTGCCTCCAGAAGTTAGATCAGATGGCAAATTGGATTTGGTGCTAGGTCTTTCCCTTTAGGTTTTACCCCAACAATGTTTTCATTAGTTTCGCTCACTCTCGAAATCAAGCATTTTACAGCAGGTTGGAGCAGCCTGTATCTCAGCACAGGAATAAGGTAGGGAAGAATTCTAAGGATCATTTTGACTGCCTCCAGAAGTTAGATCAGATGGCAAATTGGATTTGGTGCTAGGTCTTTCCCTTTAGGTTTTACCCCAACAATGTTTTCATTAGTTTCGCTCACTCTCGAAATCAAGCATTTTACAGCAGGTTGGAGCAGCCTGTATCTCAGCACAGGAATAAGGTAGGGAAGAATTCAAATACTCATTTTGACTGCCTCCAGAAGTTAGATCAGATGGCCAATGCAATTTGGTGCTAGGCCTTTCCCTTTAGGTTTTACCCCAACAATGTTTTCATTAGTTTCGCTCACTCTCGAAATCAAGCATTTTACAGCAGGTTGGAGCAGCCTGTATCTCAGCACAGGAATAAGGTAGGGAAGAATTCTAAGGATCATTTTGACTGCCTCCAGAAGTTAGATCAGATGGCAAATTGGATTTGGTGCTAGGTCTTTCCCTTTAGGTTTTACCCCAACAATGTTTTCATTAGTTTCGCTCACTCTCGAAATCAAGCATTTTACAGCAGGTTGGAGCAGCCTGTATCTCAGCACAGGAATAAGGTAGGGAAGAATTCTAAGGATCATTTTGACTGCCTCCAGAAGTTAGATCAGATGGCAAATTGGATTTGGTGCTAGGTCTTTCCCTTTAGGTTTTACCCCAACAATGTTTTCATTAGTTTCGCTCACTCTCGAAATCAAGCATTTTACAGCAGGTTGGAGCAGCCTGTATCTCAGCACAGGAATAAGGTAGGGAAGAATTCTAAGGATCATTTTGACTGCCTCCAGAAGTTAGATCAGATGGCCAATGGAATTTGGTGCTAGGTCTTTCCCTTTAGGTTTTACCCCAACAATGTTTTCATTAGTTTCGCTCACTCTCGAAATCAAGCATTTTACAGCAGGTTGGAGCAGCCTGTATCTCAGCACAGGAATAAGGTAGGGAAGAATTCTAAGGATCATTTTGACTGCCTCCAGAAGTTAGATCAGATGGCCAATGGAATTTGGTGCTAGGTCTTTCCCTTTAGGTTTTACCCCAACAATGTTTTCATTAGTTTCGCTCACTCTCGAAATCAAGCATTTTACAGCAGGTTGGAGCAGCCTGTATCTCAGCACAGGAATAAGGTAGGGAAGAGTTCTAAGGATCATTTTGACTGCCTCCAGAAGTTAGATCAGATGGCAAATTGGATTTGGTGCTAGGTCTTTCCCTTTAGGTTTTACCCCAACAATGTTTTCATTAGTTTCGCTCACTCTCGAAATCAAGCATTTTACAGCAGGTTGGAGCAGCCTGTATCTCAGCACAGGAATAAGGTAGGGAAGAATTCTAAGGATCATTTTGACTGCCTCCAGAAGTTAGATCAGATGGCAAATTGGATTTGGTGCTAGGTCTTTCCCTTTAGGTTTTACCCCAACAATGTTTTCATTAGTTTCGCTCACTCTCGAAATCAAGCATTTTACAGCAGGTTGGAGCAGCCTGTATCTCAGCACAGGAATAAGGTAGGGAAGAATTCTAAGGATCATTTTGACTGCCTCCAGAAGTTAGATCAGATGGCAAATTGGATTTGGTGCTAGGTCTTTCCCTTTAGGTTTTTACCCCAACAATGTTTTCATTAGTTTCGCTCACTCTCGAAATCAAGCATTTTACAGCAGGTTGGAGCAGCCTGTATCTCAGCACAGGAATAAGGTAGGGAAGAATTCAAATACTCATTTTGACTGCCTCCAGAAGTTAGATCAGATGGCAAATTGGATTTGGTGCTAGGTCTTTCCCTTTAGGTTTTACCCCAACAATGTTTTCATTAGTTTCGCTCACTCTCGAAATCAAGCATTTTACAGCAGGTTGGAGCAGCCTGTATCTCAGCACAGGAATAAGGTAGGGAAGAATTCAAATACTCATTTTGACTGCCTCCAGAAGTTAGATCAGATGGCCAATGCAATTTGGTGCTAGGCCTTTCCCTTTAGGTTTTACCCCAACAATGTTTTCATTAGTTTCGCTCACTCTCGAAATCAAGCATTTTACAGCAGGTTGGAGCAGCCTGTATCTCAGCACA
The DNA here is from genome assembly GCF_026170545.1 of Melanerpes formicivorus. Lineage (NCBI taxonomy): Eukaryota > Metazoa > Chordata > Aves > Piciformes > Picidae > Melanerpes > Melanerpes formicivorus. Next base: position 39,711 of record NW_027143785.1, read on the forward strand.
GGAATAAGGTAGGGAAGAATTCTAAGGATCATTTTGACTGCCTCCAGAAGTTAGATCAGATGGCAAATTGGATTTGGTGCTAGGTCTTTCCCTTTAGGTTTTACCCCAACAATGTTTTCATTAGTTTCACTCACTCTCGAAATCAAGCATTTTACAGCAGGTTGGAGCAGCCTGTATCTCAGCACAGGAATAAGGTAGGGAAGAATTCTAAGGATCATTTTGACTGCCTCCAGAAGTTAGATCAGATGGCAAATTGGATTTGGTGCTAGGTCTTTCCCTTTAGGTTTTACCCCAACAATGTTTTCATTAGTTTCGCTCACTCTCGAAATCAAGCATTTTACAGCAGGTTGGAGCAGCCTGTATCTCAGCACAGGAATAAGGTAGGGAAGAATTCTAAGGATCATTTTGACTGCCTCCAGAAGTTAGATCAGATGGCAAATTGGATTTGGTGCTAGGTCTTTCCCTTTAGGTTTTACCCCAACAATGTTTTCATTAGTTTCGCTCACTCTCGAAATCAAGCATTTTACAGCAGGTTGGAGCAGCCTGTATCTCAGCACAGGAATAAGGTAGGGAAGAATTCTAAGGATCATTTTGACTGCCTCCAGAAGTTAGATCAGATGGCAAATTGGATTTGGTGCTAGGTCTTTCCCTTTAGGTTTTACCCCAACAATGTTTTCATTAGTTTCGCTCACTCTCGAAATCAAGCATTTTACAGCAGGTTGGAGCAGCCTGTATCTCAGCACAGGAATAAGGTAGGGAAGAATTCTAAGGCTCATTTTGACTGCCTCCAGAAGTTAGATCAGATGGCAAATTGGATTTGGTGCTAGGTCTTTCCCTTTAGGTTTTACCCCAACAATGTTTTCATTAGTTTCGCTCACTCTCGAAATCAAGCATTTTACAGCAGGTTGGAGCAGCCTGTATCTCAGCACAGGAATAAGGTAGGGAAGAATTCTAAGGATCATTTTGACTGCCTCCAGAAGTTAGATCAGATGGCAAATTGGATTTGGTGCTAGGTCTTTCCCTTTAGGTTTTACCCCAACAATGTTTTCATTAGTTTCGCTCACTCTCGAAATCAAGCATTTTACAGCAGGTTGGAGCAGCCTGTATCTCAGCACAGGAATAAGGTAGGGAAGAATTCTAAGGATCATTTTGACTGCCTCCAGAAGTTAGATCAGATGGCCAATGGAATTTGGTGCTAGGTCTTTCCCTTTAGGTTTTACCCCAACAATGTTTTCATTAGTTTTGCTCACTCTCGAAATCAAGCATTTTACAGCAGGTTGGAGCAGCCTGTATCTCAGCACAGGAATAAGGTAGGGAAGAGTTCTAAGGATCATTTTGACTGCCTCCAGAAGTTAGATCAGATGGCAAATTGGATTTGGTGCTAGGTCTTTCCCTTTAGGTTTTACCCCCAACAATGTTTTCATTAGTTTCGCTCACTCTCGAAATCAAGCATTTTACAGCAGGTTGGAGCAGCCTGTATCTCAGCACAGGAATAAGGTAGGGAAGAATTCTAAGGATCATTTTGACTGCCTCCAGAAGTTAGATCAGATGGCAAATTGGATTTGGTGCTAGGTCTTTCCCTTTAGGTTTTACCCCAACAATGTTTTCATTAGTTTCGCTCACTCTCGAAATCAAGCATTTTACAGCAGGTTGGAGCAGCCTGTATCTCAGCACAGGAATAAGGTAGGGAAGAATTCTAAGGATCATTTTGACTGCCTCCAGAAGTTAGATCAGATGGCCAATGGAATTTGGTGCTAGGTCTTTCCCTTTAGGTTTTACCCCAACAATGTTTTCATTAGTTTTGCTCACTCTCGAAATCAAGCATTTTACAGCAGGTTGGAGCAGCCTGTATCTCAGCACAGGAATAAGGTAGGGGAAGAGTTCTAAGGATCATTTTGACTGCCTCCAGAAGTTAGATCAGATGGCAAATTGGATTTGGTGCTAGGTCTTTCCCTTTAGGTTTTACCCCAACAATGTTTTCATTAGTTTCGCTCACTCTCGAAATCAAGCATTTTACAGCAGGTTGGAGCAGCCTGTATCTCAGCACAGGAATAAGGTAGGGAAGAATTCAAATACTCATTTTGACTGCCTCCAGAAGTTAGATCAGATGGCAAATTGGATTTGGTGCTAGGTCTTTCCCTTTAGGTTTTACCCCAACAATGTTTCATTAGTTTCGCTCACTCTCGAATCAAGCATTTTACAGCAGGTTGGAGCAGCCTGTATCTCAGCACAAGAATAAGGTAGGGAAGAATTCTAAGGATCATTTTGACTGCCTCCAGAAGTTAGATCAGATGGCAAATTGGATTTGGGTGCTAGGTCTTTCCCTTTAGGTTTTACCCCAACAATGTTTTCATTAGTTTCGCTCACTCTCGAAATCAAGCATTTTACAGCAGGTTGGAGCAGCCTGTATCTCAGCACAGGAATAAGGTAGGGAAGAATTCTAAGGATCATTTTGACTGCCTCCAGAAGTTAGATCAGATGGCAAATTGGATTTGGTGCTAGGTCTTTCCCTTTAGGTTTTACCCCAACAATGTTTTCATTAGTTTCGCTCACTCTCGAAATCAAGCATTTTACAGCAGGTTGGAGCAGCCTGTATCTCAGCACAGGAATAAGGTAGGGAAGAATTCTAAGGATCATTTTGACTGCCTCCAGAAGTTAGATCAGATGGCAAATTGGATTTGGTGCTAGGTCTTTCCCTTTAGGTTTTACCCCAACAATGTTTTCATTAGTTTCGCTCACTCTCGAAATCAAGCATTTTACAGCAGGTTGGAGCAGCCTGTATCTCAGCACAGGAATAAGGTAGGGAAGAATTCTAAGGATCATTTTGACTGCCTCCAGAAGTTAGATCAGATGGCAAATTGGATTTGGTGCTAGGTCTTTCCCTTTAGGTTTTACCCCAACAATGTTTTCATTAGTTTCGCTCACTCTCGAAATCAAGCATTTTACAGCAGGTTGGAGCAGCCTGTATCTCAGCACAGGAATAAGGTAGGGAAGAATTCTAAGGATCATTTTGACTGCCTCCAGAAGTTAGATCAGATGGCAAATTGGATTTGGTGCTAGGTCTTTCCCTTTAGGTTTTACCCCAACAATGTTTTCATTAGTTTCGCTCACTCTCGAAATCAAGCATTTTACAGCAGGTTGGAGCAGCCTGTATCTCAGCACAGGAATAAGGTAGGGAAGAATTCTAAGGATCATTTTGACTGCCTCCAGAAGTTAGATCAGATGGCAAATTGGATTTGGTGCTAGGTCTTTCCCTTTAGGTTTTACCCCAACAATGTTTTCATTAGTTTCGCTCACTCTCGAAATCAAGCATTTTACAGCAGGTTGGAGCAGCCTGTATCTCAGCACAGGAATAAGGTAGGGAAGAATTCTAAGGATCATTTTGACTGCCTCCAGAAGTTAGATCAGATGGCCAATGGAATTTGGTGCTAGGTCTTTCCCTTTAGGTTTTACCCCAACAATGTTTTCATTAGTTTTGCTCACTCTCGAAATCAAGCATTTTACAGCAGGTTGGAGCAGCCTGTATCTCAGGCACAGGAATAAGGTAGGGAAGAGTTCTAAGGATCATTTTGACTGCCTCCAGAAGTTAGATCAGATGGCAAATTGGATTTGGTGCTAGGTCTTTCCCTTTAGGTTTTACCCCAACAATGTTTTCATTAGTTTCGCTCACTCTCGAAATCAAGCATTTTACAGCAGGTTGGAGCAGCCTGTATCTCAGCACAGGAATAAGGTAGGGAAGAATTCTAAGGATCATTTTGACTGCCTCCAGAAGTTAGATCAGATGGCAAATTGGATTTGGTGCTAGGTCTTTCCCTTTAGGTTTTACCCCAACAATGTTTTCATTAGTTTCGCTCACTCTCGAAATCAAGCATTTTACAGCAGGTTGGAGCAGCCTGTATCTCAGCACAGGAATAAGGTAGGGAAGAATTCTAAGGATCATTTTGACTGCCTCCAGAAGTTAGATCAGATGGCCAATGGAATTTGGTGCTAGGTCTTTCCCTTTAGGTTTTACCCCAACAATGTTTTTCATTAGTTTCGCTCACTCTCGAAATCAAGCATTTTACAGCAGGTTGGAGCAGCCTGTATCTCAGCACAGGAATAAGGTAGGGAAGAGTTCTAAGGATCATTTTGACTGCCTCCAGAAGTTAGATCAGATGGCAAATTGGATTTGGTGCTAGGTCCTTTCCCTTTAGGTTTTACCCCAACAATGTTTTCATTAGTTTCGCTCACTCTCGAAATCAAGCATTTTACAGCAGGTTGGAGCAGCCTGTATCTCAGCACAGGAATAAGGTAGGGAAGAATTCTAAGGATCATTTTGACTGCCTCCAGAAGTTAGATCAGATGGCCAATGGAATTTGGTGCTAGGTCTTTCCCTTTAGGTTTTACCCCAACAATGTTTTCATTAGTTTCGCTCACTCTCGAAATCAAGCATTTTTACAGCAGGTTGGAGCAGCCTGTATCTCAGCACAGGAATAAGGTAGGGAAGAATTCTAAGGATCATTTTGACTGCCTCCAGAAGTTAGATCAGATGGCAAATTGGATTTGGTGCTAGGTCTTTCCCTTTAGGTTTTACCCCAACAATGTTTTCATTAGTTTCGCTCACTCTCGAAATCAAGCATTTTACAGCAGGTTGGAGCAGCCTGTATCTCAGCACAGGAATAAGGTAGGGAAGAATTCTAAGGATCATTTTGACTGCCTCCAGAAGTTAGATCAGATGGCAAATTGGATTTGGTGCTAGGTCTTTCCCTTTAGGTTTTACCCCAACAATGTTTTCATTAGTTTCGCTCACTCTCGAAATCAAGCATTTTACAGCAGGTTGGAGCAGCCTGTATCTCAGCACAGGAATAAGGGTAGGGAAGAATTCTAAGGATCATTTTGACTGCCTCCAGAAGTTAGATCAGATGGCAAATTGGATTTGGTGCTAGGTCTTTCCCTTTAGGTTTTACCCCAACAATGTTTTCATTAGTTTCGCTCACTCTCGAAATCAAGCATTTTACAGCAGGTTGGAGCAGCCTGTATCTCAGCACAGGAATAAGGTAGGGAAGAATTCTAAGGATCATTTTGACTGCCTCCAGAAGTTAGATCAGATGGCAAATTGGATTTGGTGCTAGGTCTTTCCCTTTAGGTTTTACCCAACAATGTTTTCATTAGTTTCGCTCACTCTCGAAATCAAGCATTTTACAGCAGGTTGGAGCAGCCTGTATCTCAGCACAGGAATAAGGTAGGGGAAGAATTCAAATACTCATTTTGACTGCCTCCAGAAGTTAGATCAGATGGCCAATGCAATTTGGTGCTAGGCCTTTCCCTTTAGGTTTTACCCCAACAATGTTTTCATTAGTTTCGCTCACTCTCGAAATCAAGCATTTTACAGCAGGTTGGAGCAGCCTGTATCTCAGCACAGGAATAAGGTAGGGAAGAATTCTAAGGATCATTTTGACTGCCTCCAGAAGTTAGATCAGATGGCAAATTGGATTTGGTGCTAGGTCTTTCCCTTTAGGTTTTACTCCCAACAATGTTTTCATTAGTTTCGCTCACTCTCGAAATCAAGCATTTTACAGCAGGTTGGAGCAGCCTGTATCTCAGCACAGGAATAAGGTAGGGAAGAGTTCTAAGGATCATTTTGACTGCCTCCAGAAGTTAGATCAGATGGCAAATTGGATTTGGTGCTAGGTCTTTCCCTTTAGGTTTTACCCCAACAATGTTTTCATTAGTTTCGCTCACTCTCGAAATCAAGCATTTTTACAGCAGGTTGGAGCAGCCTGTATCTCAGCACAGGAATAAGGTAGGGAAGAATTCAAATACTCATTTTGACTGCCTCCAGAAGTTAGATCAGATGGCAAATTGGATTTGGTGCTAGGTCTTTCCCTTTAGGTTTTACCCCAACAATGTTTTCATTAGTTTCGCTCACTCTCGAAATCAAGCATTTTACAGCAGGTTGGAGCAGCCTGTATCTCAGCACAGGAATAAGGTAGGGAAGAATTCAAATACTCATTTTGACTGCCTCCAGAAGTTAGATCAGATGGCCAATGGAATTTGGTGCTAGGTCTTTCCCTTTAGGTTTTACCCCAACAATGTTTTCATTAGTTTCGCTCACTCTCGAAATCAAGCATTTTACAGCAGGTTGGAGCAGCCTGTATCTCAGCACAGGAATAAGGTAGGGAAGAATTCAAATACTCATTTTGACTGCCTCCAGAAGTTAGATCAGATGGCCAATGCAATTTGGTGCTAGGCCTTTCCCTTTAGGTTTTACCCCAACAATGTTTTCATTAGTTTCGCTCACTCTCGAAATCAAGCATTTTACAGCAGGTTGGAGCAGCCTGTATCTCAGCACAGGAATAAGGTAGGGAAGAATTCTAAGGATCATTTTGACTGCCTCCAGAAGTTAGATCAGATGGCAAATTGGATTTGGTGCTAGGTCTTTCCCTTTAGGTTTTACCCCAACAATGTTTTCATTAGTTTCACTCACTCTCGAAATCAAGCATTTTACAGCAGGTTGGAGCAGCCTGTATCTCAGCACAGGAATAAGGTAGGGAAGAATTCTAAGGATCATTTTGACTGCCTCCAGAAGTTAGATCAGATGGCAAATTGGATTTGGTGCTAGGTCTTTCCCTTTAGGTTTTACCCCAACAATGTTTTCATTAGTTTCGCTCACTCTCGAAATCAAGCATTTTACAGCAGGTTGGAGCAGCCTGTATCTCAGCACAGGAATAAGGTAGGGAAGAATTCTAAGGATCATTTTGACTGCCTCCAGAAGTTAGATCAGATGGCAAATTGGATTTGGTGCTAGGGTCTTTCCCTTTAGGTTTTACCCCAACAATGTTTTCATTAGTTTCGCTCACTCTCGAAATCAAGCATTTTACAGCAGGTTGGGAGCAGCCTGTATCTCAGCACAGGAATAAGGTAGGGAAGAATTCTAAGGATCATTTTGACTGCCTCCAGAAGTTAGATCAGATGGCAAATTGGATTTGGTGCTAGGTCTTTCCCTTTAGGTTTTACCCCAACAATGTTTTCATTAGTTTCGCTCACTCTCGAAATCAAGCATTTTACAGCAGGTTGGAGCAGCCTGTATCTCAGCACAGGAATAAGGTAGGGAAGAATTCTAAGGATCATTTTGACTGCCTCCAGAAGTTAGATCAGATGGCAAATTGGATTTGGTGCTAGGTCTTTCCCTTTAGGTTTTACCCCAACAATGTTTTCATTAGTTTCGCTCACTCTCGAAATCAAGCATTTTACAGCAGGTTGGAGCAGCCTGTATCTCAGCACAGGAATAAGGTAGGGAAGAATTCTAAGGATCATTTTGACTGCCTCCAGAAGTTAGATCAGATGGCAAATTGGATTTGGTGCTAGGTCTTTCCCTTTAGGTTTTACCCCAACAATGTTTTCATTAGTTTCGCTCACTCTCGAAATCAAGCATTTTACAGCAGGTTGGAGCAGCCTGTATCTCAGCACAGGAATAAGGTAGGGAAGAATTCTAAGGATCATTTTGACTGCCTCCAGAAGTTAGATCAGATGGCCAATGCAATTTGGTGCTAGGTCTTTCCCTTTAGGTTTTACCCCAACAATGTTTTCATTAGTTTCGCTCACTCTCGAAATCAAGCATTTTACAGCAGGTTGGAGCAGCCTGTATCTCAGCACAGGAATAAGGTAGGGAAGAATTCTAAGGATCATTTTGACTGCCTCCAGAAGTTAGATCAGATGGCAAATTGGATTTGGTGCTAGGTCTTTCCCTTTAGGTTTTACCCCAACAATGTTTTCATTAGTTTCGCTCACTCTCGAAATCAAGCATTTTACAGCAGGTTGGAGCAGCCTGTATCTCAGCACAGGAATAAGGTAGGGAAGAATTCTAAGGATCATTTTGACTGCCTCCAGAAGTTAGATCAGATGGCAAATTGGATTTGGTGCTAGGTCTTTCCCTTTAGGTTTTACCCCAACAATGTTTTCATTAGTTTCGCTCACTCTCGAAATCAAGCATTTTACAGCAGGTTGGAGCAGCCTGTATCTCAACACAGGAATAAGGTAGGGAAGAATTCTAAGGATCATTTTGACTGCCTCCAGAAGTTAGATCAGATGGCCAATGGAATTTGGTGCTAGGTCTTTCCCTTTAGGTTTTACCCCAACAATGTTTTCATTAGTTTCGCTCACTCTCGAAATCAAGCATTTTACAGCAGGTTGGAGCAGCCTGTATCTCAGCACAGGAATAAGGTAGGGAAGAGTTCTAAGGATCATTTTGACTGCCTCCAGAAGTTAGATCAGATGGCAAATTGGATTTGGTGCTAGGTCTTTCCCTTTAGGTTTTACCCCAACAATGTTTTCATTAGTTTCGCTCACTCTCGAAATCAAGCATTTTACAGCAGGTTGGAGCAGCCTGTATCTCAGCACAGGAATAAGGTAGGGAAGAATTCTAAGGATCATTTTGACTGCCTCCAGAAGTTAGATCAGATGGCCAATGCAATTTGGTGCTAGGTCTTTCCCTTTAGGTTTTACCCCAACAATGTTTTCATTAGTTTCGCTCACTCTCGAAATCAAGCATTTTACAGCAGGTTGGAGCAGCCTGTATCTCAGCACAGGAATAAGGTAGGGAAGAATTCTAAGGATCATTTTGACTGCCTCCAGAAGTTAGATCAGATGGCAAATTGGATTTGGTGCTAGGTCTTTCCCTTTAGGTTTTACCCCAACAATGTTTTCATTAGTTTCGCTCACTCTCGAAATCAAGCATTTTACAGCAGGTTGGAGCAGCCTGTATCTCAGCACAGGAATAAGGTAGGGAAGAATTCTAAGGATCATTTTGACTGCCTCCAGAAGTTAG
>NW_027143786.1:0-7500 GCF_026170545.1 Melanerpes formicivorus
TAACCCTAACCCTAACCCTAACCCTAACCCTAACCATAACCCTAACCCCTAACCCTAACCCTAACCCTACCCTACCCTAACCCTAACCACCGTAACCCTAACCCTAACCTCCTAACCCACTAATCACCTAACCCTAACCCTAACCCTAACCCTAACACTAACGCCTAACCCTAACCCTACCCCTAACCCTACCCTAACCCTAACCCAAACCCTAACCCTAACCCTAACCCTAGACCCTAGACCCTAACCCTAACCCTAACCCTCCTAACCCTAACCTACCTAACCTCCTAACCCTAACCACCTAACCCTAACCCTACACCCTAACCCTAAACCCTTACCTAACCTACCCTAACCCTAACCCTAACCCTAACCCTAACCCTAACCCTAACCCTAACCCTAACCCCTAACCCTAACCCTAACCCTAACCCTAACCCTAACCCCTAACCCTAACCCTAACCCTAACCCTAACCCTAACCCTAACCCTAACCACCCTAACCCTAACCCCTAACCCTAACCCTAACCCTAACCCTAACCCTAACCCTAACCCTAACCCTAACCCTAACCCCTAACCCTAACCCTAACCCTAACCCTAACCCTAACCCTAACCCTAACCCTAACCCTAACCCTAACCCTAACCCTAACCAACCTAACCCTAACCCTAACCCTAACCCCTAACCCTAACCCTAACCCTAACCCTAACCCTAACCCTAACCCTAACCCTAACCCTAACCCTAACCCTAACCCTAACCCTAACCCTAACCCTAACCCTAACCCTAACCCTAACCCTAACCCTAACCCTAACCCTAACCCTAAACCCTAACCACCCTAACCCTAACCCTAACCCTAACCCTAACCCTAACCTAACCCTAACCCTAACCCTAACCCTAACCCTAACCCCTAACCCTAACCCTAACCCTAACCCTAAACCCTAACCCTAACCCTAACCCTAACCCTAACCCTAACCCTAACCCTAACCCTAACCCTAACCCTACCCTAACCCTAACCCTAACCCTAACCCTAACCCTAACCCTAACCCTAACCCTAACCCTAACCCCTAACCCTAACCCTAACCACCTAACCCTAACCCTAACCCTAACACCCTAACCCTAACCCTAACCCTAACCCTAACCCTAACCCTAACCCTAACCCTAACCCTAACCCTAACCCTAACCCTAACCCTAACCCTAACCCTAACCCTAAACCCTAACCCTAACCCTAACCCTAACCCTAACCCTAAACCCTAACCCTAACCCTAACCCTAACCCTAACCCTAACCCTAACCCTAACCCTAAACCCTAAACCCTAACCCTAACCCTAACCCTAACCCTAAACCCTAACCCTAACCCTAACCCTAACCCTAACCCTAACCCTAACCCTAACCCTAACCCTAACCCTAACCCTAACCCTAACCCTAACCCTAAACCCTAAACCCTAACCCCTAACCCTACCCTAAAACCTAAACCCTAACCCTAACCCTAACCCCAACCCTAACCCTAACCCTAACCCTAACGCGGCCCCGGCACGGGGGAGGCCCAAAGACTGGCGGCAGCCGCTTCGCTGAACGTCACCCGGCCGGCGACCGGGGCCGTCCCGGGGCCGTCCCGGGATGCCGGCATCCGGCACGGGGTCCCGGCCACGGCCGGAGCGGCTCGAATCCCCGCGGTCCCGGCAGCAGCCGGAGCCGCTCGCCGTTCGGGCTCCCGGCACCCTACGGATCCGGCGACTCGTTCACCGGCGGCGGGGGGAGGCAGTGAAGGAGGTGCGGGCAGAAGCGGCAGCGGAGGCGGGGAGGGGGGGGGGGGGCTCGAAGACAGCCGGCAGCCGCTTCGGAGAACGTCACCCGGCCGGCGACCGCGGCCGTTCCGGGGCCGTCCCGGGAAGCCAGCGACAGGCACGGGGTCCCGGCCTCGGCCGGACCCGCACTGGGTGCCGCCGCCTCGGGCTCTCGGGACGGTATGGATCCGCCGACTCGTTCGCCGGCGGCGGGGGGGAGGCAGTGGAGGGGGTGCGGGGAGAAGCGGCAGCGGAGGCGGGGGGGGGGGGGGCTCGAAGACAGCCGGCAGCCGCTTCGGTGAACGTCACCCAGGAGGCGATCGGGGCCGTCCCGGGGCCGTCCCGGGATGCCGGCTTCCGCCACGGGGGTCCCGGCCCGCGGCCGGACCGGCTCGAATCCCCGCGGTCCCGGCAGCAGCCGGAGCCGCTCGCCGTTCGGGCTCCCGGCACCCTACGGATCCGGCGACTCGTTCGCGGGAGGCGGGGGGAGGCAGTGAAGGAGGTGCGGGCAGAAGCGGCAGCGGAGGCGGAGGGGGGGGGGGGGGCTCGAGACAGCCGTCAACCGCTTCGGTGAACGTCACCAGGGGAGGCGACCGGCGACCGGCCCGGGAAGCCATCGTCCGGCCTGGGATCCCGGCCGCGGCCGGACCGGCTCGAAGCCCCGCGGCCCCGGCACGGGGGAGGCCAAAGACTGGCGGCAGCCGCTTCGCTGAACGTCACCCGGCCGGCGACCGGGGCCGTCCCGGGGCCGTCCCGGGATGCCGGCTTCCGGCACGGGGGTCCCGGCCGCGGCCGGAGCGGCTCGAAGCCCCGCGGTACCGGCAGCAGCCGGAGCCGCTCGCCGTTCGGGCTCCCGGCACCCTACGGATCCGCCGACTCGTTCGCCGGCGGCGGGGGGAGGCAGTGGAGGGGGTGCGGGCAGAAGCGGCAGCGGAGGCGGAGGGGGGGGGGGGGCTCGAAGACAGCCGGCAGCCGCTTCGCTGAACGTCACCCGGCCGGCGACCGGGGCCGTCCCGGGGCTGTCCGGGGATGCCGGCTTCCGGCACGGGGTCCCGGCCGCGGCCGGAGCGGCTCGAATCCCCCGCGGTCCCGGCAGCAGCCGGAGCCGCTCGCCGTTCGGGCTCCCGGCACCCTACAGATCCGGCGACTCGTTCGCGGGCGGCGGGGGGGAGGCAGTGGAGGGGGGTGCGGGCAGAAGCGGCCGCGGAGGCGGAGGGGGGGGGGGGGCTCGAAGACAGCCGTCAGCCGCTTCGGTGAACGTCACCCCGGGAGGCGACCGGGACCGGCCCGGGAAGCCATCGTCCGGCCCGGGATCCCGGCCGCGGCCGGACCGGCTCGAATCCCCGCGGCCCCGGCACGGGGGAGGCCCAAAGACTGGCGGCAGCCGCTTCGCTGAACGTCACCCGGCCGGCGACCGGGGCCGTCCCGGGGCCGTCCCGGGATGCCGGCTTCCGGCACGAGGGTCCCGGCCGCGGCCGGAGCGGCTCGAATCCCCGCGGTCCCGGCAGCAGCCGGAGCCGCTCGCCGTTCGGGCTCCCGGCACCCTACGGATCCGCCGACTCGTTCGCCGGCGGCGGGGGCAGGCAGTGGAGGGGGTGCGGGCAGAAGCGGCAGCGGGAGGCGGAGGGGGGGGGGCTCGAAGACAGCCGGCAGCCGCTTCGCTGAACGTCACCCGGCCGGCGACCGGGGCCGTCCCGGGGCCGTCCCGGGATGCCGGCTTCCGACACGGGGTCCCGGCCGCGGCCGGACCGGCTCGAATCCCCACGGTCCCGGCAGCAGCCGGAGCCGCTCGCCGTTCGGGCTCCCGGCACCCTACGGATCCGGCGACTCGTTCGCGGGCGGCGGGGGGAGGCAGTGGAGGGGGGTGCGGGCAGAAGCGGCAGCGGAGGCGGAGGGGGGGGCGGGGGGTGACGATAGTGGCGGGGGGCGGGGGGTGCTCGAAGGCAGCCGGCAGCCGGTTCGGTGAACATTCGCCGGGGCGGGGGGGCGACCTGTCCGTGCCCGGGGCAGCCCCGGGAAGCCGGCAGCCAGCACGGGGGTCCCGGCAGCGCCTGTTCCCTGCCCTGGGACTTGCCGTGCCCGGCGGCCGGTTGCCGGGTGGGGGGAGCGATGAGAGGCGGGGCGCAGCGGCCGGGGGCAGCGCCGGGCCGCAGCGGGGGGCTGGGCGGGTGGGGTAGGCGTCGAGCGGCAAGCCCTCGGCTGCAGCGAATGTTTGGCGGTGCGGGGCGGGGGGGGACGGGACGACACGTTGGGGGCGCCGAGTCCGAGCCACCCCCGGCCCCAGGGGCGGCCGGGAGGGGGAGGCCGGTGCCTGGCCCTGGGAGCTGCTGGGCGCCGGATGGCCGAGGGTGCGTCAGAAGCCGCCCGAGCGGTCGAGCAGGTCCTCCAGAAAGGCCTAGGGTGGCTTCGAGGGCCCCGGGAGCAGTCGAGGGAGGCCTCCAGGCAGGTCTGGAGTGGATGGGAGGCCTTCCAAAGCAGACAAGGGAGGCTGCCAGCGGGGCCTAGCTGGAACTGCAGCCTGTAAATGGTTGGGGGGGGGCCTCTGGTGCGGCCTGGAGTCTCTGGGTGGCGTCCAGAGAGGTGCAAAAAGATCCTCTGGTGCGGCCTGTGGTGGCGGAGAAGCCTGCAGAGCGTGCGGGGGAGGCTTCTGGTGCGGCCTGGGGTGGGTCGGAAGCCTGCAGAGCGTGCGGGAGAGGCTTCTGGTGCGGCCTGGGGTGGCGGAGAAGCCTGCAGAGCGTGCGGGGGAGGCTTCTGGTGCGGCCTGGGGTGGCTGAGAAGCCTGCAGAGCGTGCGGGAGAGGCTTCTGGTGCGGCCTGGGGTGGGCTGAGAAGCCTGCAGAGCGTGCGGGAGAGGCTTCTGCTGCGGCCTGGGGTGGCTGAAAAGCCTGCAGAGCGTGCGGGGGAGGCTTCTGTTGGGGCCTGGGGTGGGTCAGAAGCCTACAGAGCGTGCGGGGGAGGCTTCTGGTGCGGCCTGGGGTGGGTCGGAGGCCCGCAGAGCGTGCGGGAGAGGCTTCTGTTGGGGCCTGGGGTGGCTGAGAAGCTGCAGAGCGTGCGGGGGAGGCTTCTGCTGCGGCCTGGGGTGGCTGAGAAGCCTGCAGAGCGTGCGGGGGAGGCTTCTGCTGCGGCCTGGGGTGGCTGAGAAGCCTGCAGAGCGTGCGGGGGAGGCTTCTGGTGCGGCCTGGGGTGGCTGAGAAGCCTGCAGAGCGTGCGGGGGAGGATTCTGGTGCGGCCTGGGGTGGGACGGAAGCCTGCAGAGCGTGCGGGAGAGGCTTCTGCTGCGGCCTGGGGTGGGTCGGAAGCCTGCAGAGCGTGCGGGAGAGGCTTCTGTTGGGGCCTGGGGTGGCTGAGAAGCCTGCAGAGCGTGCGGGAGAGGCTTCTGCTGCGGCCTGGGGTGGCTGAGAAGCCTGCAGAGCGTGCGGGAGAGGCTTCTGCTGCGGCCTGGGGTGGCTGAGAAGCCTGCAGAGCGTGCGGGAGAGGCTTCTGCTGCGGCCTGGGGTGGCTGAGAAGCCTGCAGAGCGTGCGGGAGAGGCTTCTGCTGCGGCCTGGGGTGGCTGAGAAGCCTGCAGAGCGTGCGGGAGAGGCTTCTGCTGCGGCCTGGGGTGGCTGAGAAGCCTGCAGAGCGTGCGGGAGAGGCTTCTGCTGCGGCCTGGGGTGGCTGAGAAGCCTGCAGAGCGTGCGGGGAGAGGCTTCTGCTGCGGCCTGGGGTGGCTGAGAAGCCTGCAGAGCGTGCGGGAGAGGCTTCTGCTGCGGCCTGGGGTGGGTCGGAAGCCTGCAGAGCGTGCGGGAGAGGCTTCTGCTGCGGCCTGGGGTGGGTCGGAAGCCTGCAGAGCTTGCGGGGGAGGCTTCTGGTGCGGCCTGGGGTGGGTCGGAAGCCTGCAGAGCATGCGGGGGAGGCTTCTGCTGCGGCCTGGGGTCTCTGGGTGGCCTCTAGAGAGGTGCAAAAGACCCTCTGGGTTGGGCTGGGGTGGCTCTTGGACCCCTGCCACACAGTGGAGAGAGGCCTCCGGCCCGCCACCTGTGTCCCTGTGTGCCTGAGTGCCTGTGTCCCTGTGTCCCTGTGTCCCTGTGTCCCTGTGTCCCTGTGTCCCTGAGTGCCTGAGTGCCTGTGTCCCTGTGTCCCTGTGTCCCTGAGTGCCTGAGTGCCTGAGTGCCTGTGTCCCTGTGTCCTTGTGTCCCTGTGTCCCTGTGTCCCTGTGTGCCTGAGTGCCTGTGTCCCTGTGTCCCTGTCTGTGTACCTGTGTGCGAGAGTGTCCAGCACGCCACCCAGCGGCGGCGGGCAAGCAGGTAGGCGGGTGGGCGGGCCGGCGAGGGCCAGTGTGAGTTTGGGGGGTGGGAGGGGAGGCGGCAGCTGGAAGCGTCAGAGGAGGGGGGCGTGGCTCCGGCTGGCCCCGGGAGCAGGTTCCCGGGGACCGGGACCGGCTGGACCCGGCGGGTGGTTGATCCCGGGGCGGGGGGCAGAGGCGGCGGGAAGCGGCAGCTGCGTGTGCGGCGGGGGGGTGGAGGGGCGAACCGCGGCGGGAAGCGGATGCTTCAGAGCAGGTTACGGGGGCGGGGACGGACGACACCACCTGTCCCCGCCCCGGGACGGGCTGGACCCGGCGCCCTGGACCCGGCGCCGTGTACCCGCCGCCGCCCCCCGCCGCCGCCCCCCTCCGCCACCCCGGGACCCCGACGTTTTTTGGCGCCCGCGCCTTTTTTTGCTCCCCGCCTGCCCGCGCTGCCCCGGGCCCTCCCCCGGGGCGGGGCGGGAGGGAGGGACGGACGGACGGGTAGCCGGGGATCTCCGAGCGCGCGCCACCAGACCGAGGCGGGTCCCGGCGGCGGCGGCGGGCGGCGGCGGCGGCGGGCAGCAAGCGACGGCGGGGGGGGCAGGCTAGGGAGAGAGGGGGGAGCGGCATGCGGTAGGGCTGGGGGGTTTGTTTCGGGGGGGAGGGGTGGGGGGGGGGTGGCAGCGGTCAGCGAGAGCGGGGAGAGGGGGAGCGGCATGCGGTAGGGCTGGGGTGTTTTTGGGGGTGGGGGCGTTGGGGGGATTAGCGGGCGGGCGGGCAGCCGAGCCAAGCGGCAAGCCGGGGGGCGGGCGAGGGCTGCTTTAGGGCCGGAGGAGCGGAGCGCAACTTCCCCCGTGCAGGCTCCAGCGTGGAGAGCAGCAAGTTTTTGGGGACGGGGGACGACGGACGGGAGGGGCAGCGGCGAGAGGCTAGCTGCGGCAAGGGGCACCGGCACGGCCGCCCTAACAGCGCCGCCTCGGTCGCAGGGGTTAGAGAGCAGCCGGGCAGCCCGGGAGGGAAGCGGCAGCCCGCGAAGGGGGGAAGGGGGGGCTCCGCGCAAACCGGCAGCGGGGGGGGGGCGGGGGGTAGCGGCAAGAGGCAACGGCGGGAAGGGGGAGCTCCGCGCAAACCGGCAGCGGGGGGGGGCGGGGGGTAGCGGCAAGAGGCAACGTCGGGAGGGGGGGCTCCGCGCAAACCGGCAGCGGGGGGGGGGCGGGGGTAGCGGCAAGAGGCAACGTCGGGAGGGGGGGCGCCGCGCAAACCGGCAACGGGGGCGGGGGGGGAGGCGGTCAGGGGCGGGGGGAGATTTCTAGAGATGCCGGCAGACCTTCTCCCCGGAGAACAGCGCTGTTGAAGAAAAGACTGCTTCAGAACACAACCTTTAATGAAAGACGCTCGATGAAAACAACACTTAATAAAAGAAGGTTTCATGCCGACTGCCTCTCTTCATTTACGCCGCC
>NW_027143786.1:20000-30000 GCF_026170545.1 Melanerpes formicivorus
GAGCCCGGGCTGGGCTCCGGCTCACGGACGAGCGAAACCCATCCAACACCGCTGAGGGTGCGCCAGCGGCCGCTCCAAACCGCCGCGCCTTTGTTCGGCCCCGCGGGTCCCCTCTCTGACCCGGGCGAAAGCCACCGAGAAGCCAGACGGACCCCTGCCCAGCCGCCTGGCGGGTGGCTTGGAGCAGCCGCTCGGCAGCGCTGCCCTGGGAGTGCTCGGCGTCGCTTGTTCCCTCATATACGGAACTGGAGGGCCGTCAGCTCCGCGAGCGCACAACCAGCCGACCTCCGCCCAGCGGCAGGTCGCAGAAATCACGCCGGCTTGTACGATGACGTAGGCGGAGGCAGAGCGCAACAGCGACCCCTTGGCGACAAGCGCGATCTCCGCGGAGAGCACGTCTACTCGCCGAGGGAGAGCACGTCTACTCGCCGAGGGAGAGCACGTCTACTCGCCGAGGGAGAGCACGTCTACTCGCCCAGGGAGAGCACGTCTACTCGCCCAGGGAGAGCACGTCTACTCGCCCAGGGAGAGCACGTCTACTCGCCCAGGGAGAGCACGTCTACTCGCCCAGGGAGAGCACGTCTACTCGCCCAGGGAGAGCACGTCTACTCGCCCAGGGAGAGCACGTCTACTCGCCCAGGGAGAGCACGTCTACTCGCCCAGGGAGAGCACGTCTACTCGCCGAGGGAGAGCACGTCTACTCGCCGAGGGAGAGCACGTCTACTCGCCCAGGGAGAGCACGTCTACTCGCCCAGGGAGAGCACGTCTACTCGCCGAGGGAGAGCACGTCTACTCGCCGAGGGAGAGCACGTCTACTCGCCGAGGGAGAGCACGTCTACTCGCCGAGAGAGAGCACGTCTACTCGCCGAGGGAGAGCACGTCTACCTCCCGCCTGAGGGAGAGCACGGGGGGGGGGGACAAAGACAGGCGGCAGCAGCTTCGGTGAACGTCACCCGGGAGGCGACCGGGGCTGTCCCGGGGCAGTCCCGGGAAGCCGGCGTCCGACACAGGGAACCGTCAGCTGCCGGACCGGGGCGAATCCCCGCGGCCACGGCAGGGGTGGGGGCTCGAAGACAGCCGGCAGCCGCTTCGGTGAACGTCACCCGGGAGGAGACTGGGGCCCTCCCGGGACCGTCCCGGGAAGACGACGTTCGGCACGAGATCCCGGCCGCGGCCGGACCGGCTCGAAGCCTCGCGGTCCCGGCAGCAGCCGGAGCCGCTCGCCGCCTGGGGCTCCCGGCCCCCTACAGATCCGGCGACTCGTTCGCGGGCGGCGGGGGGAGGCAGTGGAGGGGGTGCGGGGAGAAGCGGCAGCGGAGGCGGAGGGGGGGCGGCTCGAAGACAGCCGGCAGCCGCTTCGGTGAACGTCACCCAGGAGGCGATCGGGGCCGTCCCGGGGCCGTCCCGGGATGCCGGCTTCCGGCACGGGGTCCCGGCCGCGGCCGGACCGGCTCGTATCCCCGCGGCTCCGGCGGGGGGGGGGGGGCTCGAAGACAGCCGGCAGTCGCCTCGGTGAACGTCACCCGGCCGGCGACCGCGGCCGTTCCGGGGCCGTCCCGGGAAGCCTGCGACAGGCACGGGGTCCCAGCCGCGGCCGGACCGACTCGAAGCCCCGCGGCCCCGGCACGGGGGAGGCCCAAAGACTGGCGGCAGCCGCTTCGCTGAACGTCACCCGGCCGGCGACCGGGGCCGTCCCGGGGCCGTCCCGGGATGCCGGCATCCGGCACGGGGTCCCGGCCGCGGCCGGAGCGGCTCGAATCCCCGCGGTCCCGGCAGCAGCCGGAGCCGCTCGCCGTTCGGGCTCCCGGCACCCTACGGATCCGGCGACTCGTTCGCCGGCGGCGGGGGGAGGCAGTGAAGGAGGTGCGGGCAGAAGCGGCAGCGGAGGCGGAGGGGGGGGGGGGGCTCGAAGACAGCCGGCAGCCGCTTCGGAGAACGTCACCCGGCCGGCGACCGCGGCCGTTCCGGGGCCGTCCCGGGAAGCCTGCGACAGGCACGGGGTCCCGGCCTCGGCCGGACCCGCACTGGGTGCCGCCGCCTCGGGCTCTCGGGACGGTATGGATCCGCCTACTCGTTCGCCGGCGGCGGGGGGAGGCAGTGGAGGGGGTGCGGGGAGAAGCGGCAGCGGAGGCGGAGGGGGGGGGGGGCTCGAAGACAGCCGGCAGCCGCTTCGGTGAACGTCACCCGGCCGGCGACCGGGGCCGTCCCGGGGCTGTCCGGGGATGCCGGCTTCCGGCACGGGGTCCCGGCCGCGGCCGGACCGGCTCGAATCCCCGCGGTCCCGGCAGCAGCCGGAGCCGCTCGCCGTTCGGGCTCCCGGCACCCTACAGATCCGGCGACTCGTTCGCGGGCGGCGGGGGGAGGCAGTGGAGGGGGTGCGGGCAGAAGCGGCCGCGGAGGCGGAGGGGGGGGGGGGCTCGAAGACAGCCGTCAGCCGCTTCGGTGAACGTCACCCGGGAGGCGACCGGGACCGGCCCGGGAAGCCATCGTCCGGCCCCGGATCCCGGCCGCGGCCGGACCGGCTCGAAGCCCCGCGGCCCCGGCACGGGGGAGGCCCAAAGACTGGCGGCAGCCGCTTCGCTGAACGTCACCCGGCCGGCGACCGGGGCCGTCCCGGGGCCGTCCCGGGATGCCGGCTTCCGGCACGGGGTCCCGGCCGCGGCCGGACCGGCTCGAATCCCCGCGGCCCCGGCAGCAGCCGGAGCCGCTCGCCGTTCGGGCTCCCGGCACCCTACAGATCCGGCGACTCGTTCGCGGGCGGCGGGGGGAGGCAGTGGAGGGGGTGCGGGCAGAAGCGGCAGCGGAGGCGGAGGGGGGGGGGGGGCTCGAAGACAGCCGTCAGCCGCTTCGGTGAACGTCACCCGGGAGGCGACCGGGACCGGCCCGGGAAGCCATCGTCCGGCCCCGGATCCCGGCCGCGGCCGGACCGGCTCGAAGCCCCGCGGCCCCGGCACGGGGGAGGCCCAAAGACTGGCGGCAGCCGCTTCGCTGAACGTCACCCGGCCGGCGACCGGGGCCGTCCCGGGGCCGTCCCGGGATGCCGGCTTCCGGCACGGGGTCCCGGCCGCGGCCGGACCGGCTCGAATCCCCGCGGTCCCGGCAGCAGCCGGAGCCGCTCGCCGTTCGGGCTCCCGGCACCCTACAGATCCGGCGACTCGTTCGCGGGCGGCGGGGGGAGGCAGTGGAGGGGGTGCGGGCAGAAGCGGCAGCGGAGGCGGAGGGGGGGGGGGCTCGAAGACAGCCGGCAGCCGCTTCGGTGAACGTCACCCGGCCGGCGACCGGGGCCGTCCCGGGGCTGTCCGGGGATGCCGGCTTCCGGCACGGGGTCCCGGCCGCGGCCGGACCGGCTCGAATCCCCGCGGTCCCGGCAGCAGCCGGAGCCGCTCGCCGTTCGGGCTCCCGGCACCCTACAGATCCGGCGACTCGTTCGCCGGCGGCGGGGGGAGGCAGTGGAGGGGGTGCGGGCAGAAGCGGCAGCGGAGGCGGAGGGGGGGGGGGGGCTCGAAGACAGCCGGCAGCCGCTTCGGTGAACGTCACCCGGGAGGCGACCGGGACCGGCCCGGGAAGCCATCGTCCGGCCCGGGATCCCGGCCGCGGCCGGACCGGCTCGAATCCCCGCGGCCCCGGCACGGGGGAGGCCCAAAGACTGGCGGCAGCCGCTTCGCTGAACGTCACCCGGCCGGCGACCGGGGCCGTCCCGGGGCCGTCCCGGGATGCCGGCTTCCGGCACGGGGTCCCGGCCGCGGCCGGAGCGGCTCGAATCCCCGCGGTCCCGGCAGCAGCCGGAGCCGCTCGCCGTTCGGGCTCCCGGCACCCTACGGATCCGCCGACTCGTTCGCCGGCGGCGGGGGGAGGCAGTGGAGGGGGTGCGGGCAGAAGCGGCAGCGGAGGCGGAGGGGGGGGGGCTCGAAGACAGCCGGCAGCCGCTTCGCTGAACGTCACCCGGCCGGCGACCGGGGCCGTCCCGGGGCCGTCCCGGGATGCCGGCTTCCGGCACGGGGTCCCGGCCGCGGCCGGACCGGCTCGAATCCCCGCGGTCCCGGCAGCAGCCGGAGCCGCTCGCCGTTCGTGCTCCCGGCACCCTACAGATCCGGCGACTCGTTCGCGGGCGGCGGGGGGAGGCAGTGGAGGGGGTGCGGGCAGAAGCGGCCGCGGAGGCGGAGGGGGGGGGGGGGCTCGAAGACAGCCGTCAGCCGCTTCGGTGAACGTCACCCGGGAGGCGACCGGGACCGGCCCGGGAAGCCATCGTCCGGCCCCGGATCCCGGCCGCGGCCGGACCGGCTCGAAGCCCCGCGGTCCCGGCAGCAGCCGGAGCCGCTCGCCGTTCGGGCTCCCGGCACCCTACGGATCCGGCGACTCGTTCGCTGGCGGCGGGGGGAGGCAGTGGAGGCGGTGCGGGGAGAAGCGGCAGCGGAGGCGGAGGGGGGGCGGGGGGGGACGATAGTGGCGGGGGGCGGGGGGTGCTCGAAGGCAGCCGGCAGCCGGTTCGGTGAACATTCGCCGGGGCGGGGGGGCGACCTGTCCGTGCCCGGGGCAGCCCCGGGAAGCCGGCAGCCAGCACGGGGTCCCGGCAGCACCTGTTCCCTGCCCTGGGACTTGCCGTGCCCGGCGGCCGGTTGCCGGGTGGGGGGAGCGAGGAGAGGCGGGGCGCAGCGGCCGGGGCAGCGCCGGGCCGCAGCGGGGGGCTGGGCGGGTGGGGTAGGCGTCGAGCGGCAAGCCCTCGGCTGCAGCGAATGTTCGGCGGTGCGGGGCGGGGGGGGACGGGACGACACGTTGGGGGCGCCGAGTCCGAGCCACCCCCGGCCCCAGGGGCGGCCGGAGGGGGAGGCCGGTGCCTGGCCCTGGGAGCTGCTGGGCGCCGGATGGCCGAGGGTGCGTCAGAAGCCGCCCGAGCGGTCGAGCAGGTCCTCCAGAAAGGCCTAGGGTGGCTTCGAGGGCCCCGGGAGCAGTCGAGGGAGGCCTCCAGGCAGGTCTGGAGTGGATGGGAGGCCTTCCAAAGCAGACAAGGGAGGCTGCCAGCGGGGCCTAGGCTGGCACTGCAGCCTGTAAATGGTTGGGGGGGGGGCCTCTGGTGCGGCCTGGAGTCTCTGGGTGGCGTCCAGAGAGGTGCAAAAGATCCTCTGGTGCGGCCTGTGGTGGCGGAGAAGCCTGCAGAGCGTGCGGGGGAGGCTTCTGGTGCGGCCTGGGGTGGGTCGGAAGCCTGCAGAGCGTGCGGGAGAGGCTTCTGGTGCGGCCTGGGGTGGCTGAGAAGCCTGCAGAGCGTGCGGGAGAGGCTTCTGCTGCGGCCTGGGGTGGCTGAGAAGCCTGCAGAGCGTGCGGGAGAGGCTTCTGCTGCGGCCTGGGGTGGCTGAGAAGCCTGCAGAGCGTGCGGGAGAGGCTTCTGCTGCGGCCTGGGGTGGCTGAGAAGCCTGCAGAGCGTGCGGGGGAGGCTTCTGTTGGGGCCTGGGGTGGGTCAGAAGCCTACAGAGCGTGCGGGGGAGGCTTCTGGTGCGGCCTGGGGTGGGTCGGAGGCCTGCAGAGCGTGCGGGAGAGGCTTCTGTTGGGGCCTGGGGTGGCTGAGAAGCCTGCAGAGCGTGCGGGGGAGGCTTCTGCTGCGGCCTGGGGTGGCTGAGAAGCCTGCAGAGCGTGCGGGGGAGGCTTCTGCTGCGGCCTGGGGTGGCTGAGAAGCCTGCAGAGCGTGCGGGGGAGGCTTCTGGTGCGGCCTGGGGTGGCTGAGAAGCCTGCAGAGCGTGCGGGGGAGGCTTCTGCTGCGGCCTGGGGTGGGACGGAAGCCTGCAGAGCGTGCGGGAGAGGCTTCTGCTGCGGCCTGGGGTGGGTCGGAAGCCTGCAGAGCGTGCGGGAGAGGCTTCTGTTGGGGCCTGGGGTGGCTGAGAAGCCTGCAGAGCGTGCGGGAGAGGCTTCTGCTGCGGCCTGGGGTGGCTGAGAAGCCTGCAGAGCGTGCGGGGGAGGCTTCTGCTGCGGCCTGGGGTGGCTGAGAAGCCTGCAGAGCGTGCGGGGGAGGCTTCTGCTGCGGCCTGGGGTGGCTGAGAAGCCTGCAGAGCGTGCGGGGGAGGCTTCTGCTGCGGCCTGGGGTGGCTGAGAAGCCTGCAGAGCGTGCGGGAGAGGCTTCTGCTGCGGCCTGGGGTGGCTGAGAAGCCTGCAGAGCGTGCGGGAGAGGCTTCTGCTGCGGCCTGGGGTGGCTGAGAAGCCTGCAGAGCGTGCGGGGGAGGCTTCTGTTGGGGCCTGGGGTGGGTCAGAAGCCTGCAGAGCGTGCGGGGGAGGCTTCTGTTGGGGCCTGGGGTGGGTCGGAGGCCTGCAGAGCGTGCGGGAGAGGCTTCTGTTGGGGCCTGGGGTGGCTGAGAAGCCTGCAGAGCGTGCGGGGGAGGCTTCTGCTGCGGCCTGGGGTGGCTGAGAAGCCTGCAGAGCGTGCGGGGGAGGCTTCTGGTGCGGCCTGGGGTGGCTGAGAAGCCTGCAGAGCGTGCGGGGGAGGCTTCTGCTGCGGCCTGGGGTGGCTGAGAAGCCTGCAGAGCGTGCGGGGGAGGCTTCTGCTGCGGCCTGGGGTGGCTGAGAAGCCTGCAGAGCGTGCGGGGGAGGCTTCTGGTGCGGCCTGGGGTGGCTGAGAAGCCTGCAGAGCGTGCGGGGGAGGCTTCTGCTGCGGCCTGGGGTGGGACGGAAGCCTGCAGAGCGTGCGGGAGAGGCTTCTGCTGCGGCCTGGGGTGGGTCGGAAGCCTGCAGAGCGTGCGGGAGAGGCTTCTGTTGGGGCCTGGGGTGGCTGAGAAGCCTGCAGAGCGTGCGGGAGAGGCTTCTGCTGCGGCCTGGGGTGGCTGAGAAGCCTGCAGAGCGTGCGGGAGAGGCTTCTGGTGCAGCCTGGGGTGGCTGAGAAGCCTGCAGAGCGTGCGGGAGAGGCTTCTGGTGCGGCCTGGGGTGGCTGAGAAGCCTGCAGAGCGTGCGGGGGAGGCTTCTGGTGCGGCCTGGGGTGGCTGAGAAGCCTGCAGAGCGTGCGGGGGAGGCTTCTGCTGCGGCCTGGGGTGGCTGAGAAGCCTGCAGAGCGTGCGGGAGAGGCTTCTGCTGCGGCCTGGGGTGGCTGAGAAGCCTGCAGAGCGTGCGGGAGAGGCTTCTGCTGCGGCCTGGGGTGGCTGAGAAGCCTGCAGAGCGTGCGGGGGAGGCTTCTGTTGGGGCCTGGGGTGGGTCAGAAGCCTGCAGAGCGTGCGGGGGAGGCTTCTGTTGGGGCCTGGGGTGGGTCGGAGGCCTGCAGAGCGTGCGGGAGAGGCTTCTGTTGGGGCCTGGGGTGGCTGAGAAGCCTGCAGAGCGTGCGGGGGAGGCTTCTGCTGCGGCCTGGGGTGGCTGAGAAGCCTGCAGAGCGTGCGGGGGAGGCTTCTGGTGCGGCCTGGGGTGGCTGAGAAGCCTGCAGAGCGTGCGGGGGAGGCTTCTGCTGCGGCCTGGGGTGGCTGAGAAGCCTGCAGAGCGTGCGGGGGAGGCTTCTGCTGCGGCCTGGGGTGGCTGAGAAGCCTGCAGAGCGTGCGGGGGAGGCTTCTGGTGCGGCCTGGGGTGGCTGAGAAGCCTGCAGAGCGTGCGGGGGAGGCTTCTGCTGCGGCCTGGGGTGGGACGGAAGCCTGCAGAGCGTGCGGGAGAGGCTTCTGCTGCGGCCTGGGGTGGGTCGGAAGCCTGCAGAGCGTGCGGGAGAGGCTTCTGTTGGGGCCTGGGGTGGCTGAGAAGCCTGCAGAGCGTGCGGGAGAGGCTTCTGCTGCGGCCTGGGGTGGCTGAGAAGCCTGCAGAGCGTGCGGGAGAGGCTTCTGGTGCGGCCTGGGGTGGCTGAGAAGCCTGCAGAGCGTGCGGGAGAGGCTTCTGGTGCGGCCTGGGGTGGCTGAGAAGCCTGCAGAGCGTGCGGGAGAGGCTTCTGCTGCGGCCTGGGGTGGCTGAGAAGCCTGCAGAGCGTGCGGGAGAGGCTTCTGCTGCGGCCTGGGGTGGCTGAGAAGCCTGCAGAGCGTGCGGGAGAGGCTTCTGCTGCGGCCTGGGGTGGCTGAGAAGCCTGCAGGGCGTGCGGGAGAGGCTTCTGCTGCGGCCTGGGGTGGGTGGGAAGCCTGCAGAGCGTGCGGGGGAGGCTTCTGGTGCGGCCTGGGGTGGCTGAGAAGCCTGCAGAGCGTGCGGGGGAGGCTTCTGGTGCGGCCTGGGGTGGCTGAGAAGCCTGCAGAGCGTGCGGGGGAGGCTTCTGGTGCGGCCTGGGGTGGCTGAGAAGCCTGAAGAGCGTGCGGGAGAGGCTTCTGGTGCGGCCTGGGGTGGCTGAGAAGCCTGCAGAGCGTGCGGGGGAGGCTTCTGGTGCGGCCTGGGGTGGCTGAGAAGCCTGCAGAGCGTGCGGGAGAGGCTTCTGCTGCGGCCTGGGGTGGCTGAGAAGCCTGCAGAGCGTGCGGGAGAGGCTTCTGCTGCGGCCTGGGGTGGGTCGGAAGCCTGCAGAGCTTGCGGGGGAGGCTTCTGGTGCGGCCTGGGGTGGGTCGGAAGCCTGCAGAGCATGCGGGGGAGGCTTCTGCTGCGGCCTGGGGTCTCTGGGTGGCCTCTAGAGAGGTGCAAAAGACCCTCTGGGTTGGGCTGGGGTGGCTCTTGGACCCCTGCCACACAGTGGAGAGAGGCCTCCGGCCCGCCACCTGTGTCCCTGTGTGCCTGAGTGCCTGTGTCCCTGTGTCCCTGTGTCCCTGTGTCCCTGTGTCCCTGTGTCCCTGAGTGCCTGAGTGCCTGTGTCCCTGTGTCCCTGTGTCCCTGAGTGCCTGAGTGCCTGAGTGCCTGTGTCCCTGTGTCCTTGTGTCCCTGTGTCCCTGTGTCCCTGTGTGCCTGAGTGCCTGTGTCCCTGTGTCCCTGTCTGTGTACCTGTGTGCGAGAGTGTCCGGCACGCCACCCAGCGGCGGCGGGCAAGCAGGTAGGCGGGTGGGCGGGCCGGCGAGGGCCAGTGTGAGTTTGGGGGGTGGGAGGGGAGGCGGCAGCTGGAAGCGTCAGAGGAGGGGGCGTGGCTCCGGCTGGCCCCGGGAGCAGGTTCCCGGGACCGGGACCGGCTGGACCCGGCGGGTGGTTGATCCCGGGGCGGGGGGCAGAGGCGGCGGGAAGCGGCAGCTGCGTGTGCGGCGGGGGGGTGGAGGGCGAACCGCGGCGGGAAGCGGATGCTTCAGAGCAGGTTACGGGGGCGGGGACGGACGACACCACCTGTCCCCGCCCCGGGACGGGCTGGACCCGGCGCCCTGGACCCGGCGCCGTGTACCCGCCGCCGCCCCCGCCGCCGCCCCCCTCCGCCACCCCGGGACCCCGACGTTTTTTGGCGCCCGCGCCTTTTTTTGCTCCCCGCCTGCCCGCGCTGCCCCGGGCCCTCCCCCGGGGCGGGGCGGGAGGGAGGGACGGACGGACGGGTAGCCGGGGATCTCCGAGCGCGCGCCACCAGACCGAGGCGGGTCCCGGCGGCGGCGGCGGCGGCGGCGGCGGCGGCGGCAGCAAGCGACGGCGGGGGGGGGCAGGCTAGGGAGAGAGGGGGAGCGGCATGCGGTAGGGCTGGGGGGTTTGTTTCGGGGGGGAGGGGTGGGGGGGGGGTGGCAGCGGTCAGCGAGAGCGGGGAGAGGGGGAGCGGCATGCGGTAGGGCTGGGGTGTTTTTGGGGTGGGGGCGTTGGGGGGATTAGCGGGCGGGCGGGCAGCCGAGCCAAGCGGCAAGCCGGGGGGGCGGGCGAGGGCGGCTTTAGGGCCGGAGGAGCGGAGCGCAACCTCCCCCGTGCAGGCTCCAGCGTGGAGAGCAGCAAGTTTTTGGGGACGGGGGACGACGGACGGGAGGGGCAGCGGCGAGAGGCTAGCTGCGGCAAGGGGCACCGGCACGGCCGCCCTAACAGCGCCGCCTCGGTCGCAGGGGTTAGAGAGCAGCCGGGCAGCCCGGGAGGGAAGCGGCAGCCCGCGAAGGGGGGAAGGGGGGGCTCCGCGCAAACCGCTAACGGGAGCCGGGGGGTGTGGGGAGCTGGGGGTGGCAGCAGCGGCAAGAGGCAACGTCGGGAGGGG
>NW_027143786.1:37500-40000 GCF_026170545.1 Melanerpes formicivorus
GCGGCAGCACGGCACGGTACCCCCGCGGTACCCACCCGCAGACAGCCGCGCCCGCGCGGGAGTGCCGGGGGGGGCGAGGCCCGCGCCTCCTCCCCCAACCGGGCTCTCGTCTCCCCCAACGCCCCACCGGGCGTCGCTGGACCAACGGGGAACCCCTGCCGGCGAAGCCCCGGCGGGACGAACTCCGCGAGAGCGGGCGCTCCGGGAGCGGGGAGCTACGGAGCGCTCCCCGAGTCTGCACTTAGGGGGACGAAGGCCCCTCCCCGCCCGGGGGAGAGCCTGCGAGGCGACCCCAGCCGCGCCGCTCGGCGGGCACCGAGGCGGCGATTGATCGTCAAGCGACGCTCAGACAGGCGTAGCCCCGGGAGGAACCCGGGGCCGCAAGTGCGTTCGAAGTGTCGATGATCAATGTGTCCTGCAATTCACATTAATTCTCGCAGCTAGCTGCGTTCTTCATCGACGCACGAGCCGAGTGATCCACCGCTAAGAGTTGTCTGGCTTTTCGGCACCGCCCCGCCAGCGCGGAGGGGCCGGGACCGCTCGCAAAGGAGCGGCCCCTCGGAGAGCGCGGCACGGCGGCCGCTCGCCTCACATTGACCGTACAAGCACAGGAGAGGGGGGGAAAATAAAACGAAACCCCGAAGCGGCAAAAGCAAGGGGCGGGGAGCCCGCGCTCCCGGCTTTTTTCCCTCCCCCGAGGAGGGAAAAACGCACCTTGTGGCGCTTCGGGGCCGGACCAGGCGCCCGGGCTCGCTCCGACCTCGGCGCGGAGGAGGCCCGCCGCGCGCCGCCGGGAACGTGCCCCGAACCCGGCCTCGCCTCGCGTGCACGGGGAAATAAAACCCCCTTCGCTTCCCCACCCAACGGCGGGGGGGGGTGTGTGTCTCTCGCTGGCCGCCCCGTGCCGTCGCGGAGACGCCACGAAGCGAGGCAGCGGAGACCCCCCCCCCCCCCCCGCCCCGGGGAGCGAGGGGGGCCGGGCGCACAACCCCGCCGGAGGAGAGCGCGCGCGCGCCTCCGCACCGGCCCCTCCAACGCCGCCACCGCTGCGGCCCATCCCGGACTTTCTTTTCCCCCGCTTTGGCCCCGGGGCCGAGCCCCGGCCGGCTCGCGCCCTCGGGCGGCTTCCTCTCGCCACCGAACCCCCCCCCACCGCGGGGGACGGAAAACGGCTTGCGAGACGGAAAGCCCGAGCCCACGTGGGACGCCACCGCGGCGACCCGCCGGCCCTCGCCGGGCGGCGCACCCGCCGACCGACAAACCCCAGCGGCACGAGCCCCTTCCATCCTCCCCCGGCGCCACCGCGCCGCCGGCTTCGCTCGCTCGACCCCTTCCGTGGCCCCGCGGCCAGGCGGACAGCGGACGGCGCTGAGCCGGGGGGCGGGCCCCCCGCTCTCCCCGTTTCCACGCGGAGACCGGGGGTGGGACGCCCCCGGCTGCCCGCCCGTCCCCCACCCGGCACGCGCCGGGAAGGCGAACGGGGAAGCCCGCGGGCAGGGCCCGGGACCGGGACAGCCGCAGCCGGTGGCAGGGTGCCCTCCGGCGAGGGACCGGAGCCGGAGACGCCGAGCGACGCCCGCCGCCGCTCGGACGCGGTCACGCCACCCGAAACCGGCCCCGGACGGGGGGGAACCGGCAGCGCGAGACCGCCGAGGGCGCCAGCTCGCCGGGGCCCCGCTCTGGGGCCTGGGCAAAGGGAAAAGGGACCGGGAGGTCCGCAGCGGCCCGCGCCGCAAGAGGCGCCGCCGCCGAGCCGCGGCAACGCGCCCGCACAAAACCCCCGGCGGGGGCGAAGCGCCCTGGGCCAGCCCCCACCGCGGGGGCTCGCCGCCCCGGCCCGCGAGAAGCCCGCGCTTCAACGCGCCGCCGGGGACGCCCGTGGCGAGGCGAGGCGCGGGCCGGACCACGGCCGACCTCGCGCGGTGGGCTCTCTCCGGCCGAGCGCTCGGACCGCAGAGAGGGGGGGGCAGCAGAGTCCCCTCCCCGGCCCGGCGGGCCCCCGGAGGACGACGAGCGCGACGACGGCGGACCTAGCCAGAGGCATTGCGGGGGCAACCCCCGCCCCTCTGAAGGCACCCGCCCGCCCCCGCGCTCGCCCCCCGCATCCGGGGGTGGCGCGCCGAGCCGCCCGGGTCTTTAAACCGCCGCCCGGCTTCCTCCGCGGTAGGGCAAGGCCGCGGACGAAGGCGCGGAACGCTAGGTACCTGACCCTGGGGTGAGGGAAACCAGACTTAAGGCCCCGCGGGGGTGCCTCCCCCCCACTGCCGCTGTCGGGGGGAGCGTCCGCCCGCGGGGGCCGCGCCCGACGTCCGCCGCCACCACGCCGCGCCCCTGGCCTGGCCCGAGGCCCGGGGTTTCCCTCAGTCAGCCGGCGCTGCGCTCGGGGAGGAGGGACGCGGCTGGGGACGCCCATGCCGCGCGCTCGCCGCGCGGCGAGCGCCCGGCTACGGCGGCCCCGGCGGCGGACCGGCGCAGGGCCGGCGACGACGGCGACGCGGCT
>NW_027143786.1:45000-48394 GCF_026170545.1 Melanerpes formicivorus
GGAGAGCACGTCTACTCGCCGAGAGAGAGCACGTCTACTCGCCGAGGGAGAGCACGTCTACCTCCCGCCTGAGGGAGAGCACGGGGGGGGGGGACAAAGACAGGCGGCAGCAGCTTCGGTGAACGTCACCCGGGAGGCGACCGGGGCTGTCCCGGGGCAGTCCCGGGAAGCCGGCGTCCGACACAGGGAACCGTCAGCTGCCGGACCGGGGCGAATCCCCGCGGCCACGGCAGGGGTGGGGGCTCGAAGACAGCCGGCAGCCGCTTCGGTGAACGTCACCCGGGAGGAGACTGGGGCCCTCCCGGGACCGTCCCGGGAAGACGACGTTCGGCACGAGATCCCGGCCGCGGCCGGACCGGCTCGAAGCCTCGCGGTCCCGGCAGCAGCCGGAGCCGCTCGCCGCCTGGGGCTCCCGGCCCCCTACAGATCCGGCGACTCGTTCGCGGGCGGCGGGGGGAGGCAGTGGAGGGGGTGCGGGGAGAAGCTGGCAGCGGAGGCGGAGGGGGGGGGGCTCGAAGACAGCCGGCAGCCGCTTCGGTGAACGTCACCCAGGAGGCGATCGGGGCCGTCCCGGGGCCGTCCCGGGATGCCGGCTTCCGGCACGGGGGTCCCGGCCGCGGCCGGACCGGCTCGTATCCCCGCGGCTCCGGCAGGGGGGGGGGGGGCTCGAAGACAGCCGGCAGTCGCCTCGGTGAACGTCACCCGGCCGGCGACCGCGGCCGTTCCGGGGCCGTCCCGGGAAGCCTGCGACAGGCACGGGGTCCCAGCCGCGGCCGGACCGACTCGAAGCCCCGCGGCCCCGGCACGGGGGAGGCCCAAAGACTGGCGGCAGCCGCTTCGCTGAACGTCACCCGGCCGGCGACCGGGGCCGTCCCGGGGCCGTCCCGGGATGCCGGCATCCGGCACGGGGTCCCGGCCGCGGCCGGAGCGGCTCGAATCCCCGCGGTCCCGGCAGCAGCCGGAGCCGCTCGCCGTTCGGGCTCCCGGCACCCTACGGATCCGGCGACTCGTTCGCCGGCGGCGGGGGGAGGCAGTGAAGGAGGTGCGGGCAGAAGCGGCAGCGGAGGCGGAGGGGGGGGGGGGGCTCGAAGACAGCCGGCAGCCGCTTCGGAGAACGTCACCCGGCCGGCGACCGCGGCCGTTCCGGGGCCGTCCCGGGAAGCCTGCGACAGGCACGGGGTCCCGGCCTCGGCCGGACCCGCACTGGGTGCCGCCGCCTCGGGCTCTCGGGACGGTATGGATCCGCCTACTCGTTCGCCGGCGGCGGGGGGGAGGCAGTGGAGGGGGTGCGGGGAGAAGCGGCAGCGGAGGCGGAGGGGGGGGGGGCTCGAAGACAGCCGGCAGCCGCTTCGGTGAACGTCACCCGGCCGGCGACCGGGGCCGTCCCGGGGCCGTCCCGGGATGCCGGCTTCCGGCACGGGGTCCCGGCCGCGGCCGGAGCGGCTCGAAGCCCCGCGGTCCCGGCAGCAGCCGGAGCCGCTCGCCGTTCGGGCTCCCGGCACCCTACGGATCCGCCGACTCGTTCGCCGGCGGCGGGGGGAGGCAGTGGAGGGGGTGCGGGCAGAAGCGGCAGCGGAGGCGGAGGGGGGGGGGGGGCTCGAAGACAGCCGGCAGCCGCTTCGGTGAACGTCACCCGGCCGGCGACCGGGGCCGTCCCGGGGCTGTCCGGGGATGCCGGCTTCCGGCACGGGGGTCCCGGCCGCGGCCGGACCGGCTCGAATCCCCGCGGTCCCGGCAGCAGCCGGAGCCGCTCGCCGTTCGGGCTCCCGGCACCCTACAGATCCGGCGACTCGTTCGCGGGCGGCGGGGGGAGGCAGTGGAGGGGGGTGCGGGCAGAAGCGGCCGCGGAGGCGGAGGGGGGGGGGGGGCTCGAAGACAGCCGTCAGCCGCTTCGGTGAACGTCACCCGGGAGGCGACCGGGACCGGCCCGGGAAGCCATCGTCCGGCCCCGGATCCCGGCCGCGGCCGGACCGGCTCGAAGCCCCGCGGCCCCGGCACGGGGGAGGCCCAAAGACTGGCGGCAGCCGCTTCGCTGAACGTCACCCGGCCGGCGACCGGGGCCGTCCCGGGGCCGTCCCGGGATGCCGGCTTCCGGCACGGGGTCCCGGCCGCGGCCGGACCGGCTCGAATCCCCGCGGTCCCGGCAGCAGCCGGAGCCGCTCGCCGTTCGGGCTCCCGGCACCCTACGGATCCGCCGACTCGTTCGCCGGCGGCGGGGGGAGGCAGTGGAGGGGGTGCGGGCAGAAGCGGCAGCGGAGGCGGAGGGGGGGGGGGGCTCGAAGACAGCCGGCAGCCGCTTCGGTGAACGTCACCCGGCCGGCGACCGGGGCCGTCCCGGGGCTGTCCGGGGATGCCGGCTTCCGGCACGGGGTCCCGGCCGCGGCCGGACCGGCTCGAATCCCCGCGGTCCCGGCAGCAGCCGGAGCCGCTCGCCGTTCGGGCTCCCGGCACCCTACAGATCCGGCGACTCGTTCGCGGGCGGCGGGGGGAGGCAGTGGAGGGGGTGCGGGCAGAAGCGGCCACGGAGGCGGAGGGGGGGGGGGGCTCGAAGACAGCCGGCAGCCGCTTCGGTGAACGTCACCCGGGAGGCGACCGGGACCGGCCCGGGAAGCCATCGTCCGGCCCGGGATCCCGGCCGCGGCCGGACCGGCTCGAATCCCCGCGGCCCCGGCACGGGGGAGGCCCAAAGACTGGCGGCAGCCGCTTCGCTGAACGTCACCCGGCCGGCGACCGGGGCCGTCCCGGGGCCGTCCCGGGATGCCGGCTTCCGGCACGGGGTCCCGGCCGCGGCCGGAGCGGCTCGAATCCCGCGGTCCCGGCAGCAGCCGGAGCCGCTCGCCGTTCGGGCTCCCGGCACCCTACAGATCCGGCGACTCGTTCGCGGGCGGCGGGGGGAGGCAGTGGAGGGGGTGCGGGCAGAAGCGGCAGCGGAGGCGGAGGGGGGGGGGGGGCTCGAAGACAGCCGTCAGCCGCTTCGGTGAACGTCACCCGGGAGGCGACCGGGACCGGCCCGGGAAGCCATCGTCCGGCCCCGGATCCCGGCCGCGGCCGGACCGGCTCGAAGCCCCGCGGCCCCGGCACGGGGGAGGCCCAAAGACTGGCGGCAGCCGCTTCGCTGAACGTCACCCGGCCGGCGACCGGGGCCGTCCCGGGGCCGTCCCGGGATGCCGGCTTCCGGCACGGGGTCCCGGCCGCGGCCGGACCGGCTCGAATCCCCGCGGTCCCGGCAGCAGCCGGAGCCGCTCGCCGTTCGGGCTCCCGGCACCCTACAGATCCGGCGACTCGTTCGCGGGCGGCGGGGGGAGGCAGTGGAGGGGGTGCGGGCAGAAGCGGCAGCGGAGGCGGAGGGGGGGGGGCTCGAAGACAGCCGGCAGCCGCTTCGGTGAACGTCACC